>NC_058131.1:643413282-643524760 GCF_016433145.1 Gracilinanus agilis | reverse complement strand
ACTATGCTACCTAGGTGCCCAAAATATAAGGAAATTATTGAGTTTATCCTAACTGAATCATTCTAATAATGCATATAATTTTGACATCACCAAATGAACCAAATAAAAATTCTTCTTAAAAAAATTATGTAAAGATTCTAATGCATTTGTCTCATTGCCTGAGAAGAAGGAGGCAAAGCTTGGAAGTCATATCAAAAGGGAAGCTAGATTGTTGGTGAAGTTGTGAATTGATCTAACCATTCTGGAGTTCTGTTTGGAACTATGCCCAAAGGCTATAAAACTGCACATACCCTTTGGTCTGGAAATACCACTACTAGGTCTGTATCCCAAAGATATTATAAAAAAAGGGAAAGGACTTACTTGTACAAAAATATTTATAGCAGCCCTTTTTGTGGTGGCAAAGAATGGAAAGGATGTCCATCAGTTAGGGAATGGCTGAACAAATTATGGAACATGTTGGAATACTATTTGAAATAAGAAATAATAAACTGCATGATTTCAGAAAAATCTGGAAAAATCTGCAGGAATCGGTGGAGAGGGAAATACACAGAGCTGGGAGAACATTGTACACAGTAACAGCAATATTGTATGATGATTATCTGTGAAAACTTAGCTGCTTTCAGCAATGCAGTGATCTGGGACAATCCTGAAGGACTTATGATGGGGAATGCTATCCACCTCCAGAGAAAGAACTGTTGGAATCATCTTTCACATCAGTCTATTTATGGTTTTATTTTTGAGTTTGGGTTATGTATGAGTTTGCTCTTAAAACAATATGAAAGTGGTTTTTTGCATGACAATAAAAATTAAAAAAAGAAAAGAAAAATGGGCAACCAGGTGGCTCAGTGGATAGAGAGCCAGACCTGGAGATGGGAGGTCCTGGTTTCAAATTTGACCTCAGATACTTTCTAGCTGTGTGACCCTGGGCAAATTACTTCACCCCAATTGCCTAGTCCTTACTGCTCTTCTGCCTTGGAATCTATACTTAGTATCAATTCTAAGACAAAAAAAAAGTCACATTAAATTGCAAACTCCTTGATAGCAGGAATTATTTCATCTTTTGTCTTTGTATTTCCAGTACCTAGTACATAGTAAGTGATTCATAAATGCTTGTTGATTGATTTGCCAATCACAGCTTCTGCCTGCACAGGACAAAGACTAATTTGTTCTTTCTTGCAGGGACCGCCTTACCAAGAATGATGTAGTAGGAACAACCTATCTGTATCTTTCTAAAATTGCTGCATCAGGTGGGGAAGTTGAAGGTAAGTCACCTAGCCCATGTTCAGGTAAGAAGATACAAAGACTCCACACTAGAACATTTTGGAAGAGATCAGTAGAGATGGGATCAAGTCTTAAAAACAAAATATAGTCAATCTAGTGAACCATTTTAGCTACATTATGGTCATAACTAAACAATGCAGTCAATTCACAGATGATCACAGCTCAAATATTTGTAGGATCAAGTCTCCACCCCAACTCCCACTCCTATTTATGCATGCCTCTTGGTAGATCAGTTCTCTCTAGGGAGTCTTTCTTTTGTATTTTATTTTAGTTTTAAAAGCCTTGCCTTCTATCTTAGAATCAACACAAGTATCAGTTCCAAGGCAGAACAGTGGTAAGAGTTAGGTAATTGAGGTTAAGTGACTTGTCCAGGGTCACACAGCTAGGGCACTCTCTGAGGTCATATTTGAACCCAGGACTCCCTGTCTCCAGGTTTGGTTTTTTATCCACTGAGTCACCTAGCTGCCCTTGGGAGTCTTTCAAATGAACAGGTATCAGTTATCCATTGGTGAAATATGGGGAAACAGCCATTTGGTGGGTGCAAGTTCCATCTACTTCTCATTTTAACAATGCTATTTTCAAAGAATGGGTCCACTAATGATGATAGGTAATATGATAATAATGATGATATCTATCTCTGCTTTGGGTACAGCATTAACATTTGGTGCCAGACCCCCGGCTTCAAGCCAGTGTTTTGAAGTAAGAGTTTCCTAAGACAGGTTATAAAGGATAAATGACCAGTGATTCTTTAATACTTTTGCAAGATTGAGTGTCTAAGACAGAGATAGATTAACCAGCCAGAAAAATGGGACAAGTACCTTATATTCCTCCATATTTAAGGGGTCTTGAGGATCTATTTGGTTATGTAAATTGTACTGTAGTAAGGATTGATTTGTTTCAGAAAAGTTACTAATCTGCATTGTAAAAGGAAGTATACTCTCTATATAAGTTCCCTAGTTGGAAATATTTTCTTTGCATAGAAATGG
Organism: Gracilinanus agilis; assembly: GCF_016433145.1. NCBI lineage: Eukaryota > Metazoa > Chordata > Mammalia > Didelphimorphia > Didelphidae > Gracilinanus > Gracilinanus agilis. The sequence continues at coordinate 643,522,493 of NC_058131.1, read as the reverse complement.
CCATACCATGTTCTTAAATCCTGAGGCCCTGAGTCCAAAGCAATCAAGCAAAGGATAAGAAAGGATTTTTAATAAAAATGTAAAGTGTTATTCACTCCAAACCTCCAAAATGACTCCCTTTAAGGCTTCTGATGGTTATTTCTTTCAGATATATCTTTCTTTGATGCTGGTTAAAAGTGAGATATTTTGTGGAAGGATTTTCTAGAGAGGGGGGCACAAACTTTTTTTAATTTTTTTTTTAACTGATGACACTATTCTCTTTGAGGTCTGAACTTGAGTTAACTTCGGTGTTGCTAAACCATCTGCTTAATAGATTAACTTTTTCGATGTTCCATAATATCTGTGTTATCTTGTTTAACCAGTCGTATTTTTACAATGTAGATTCCTCACCTTCGGGAGCTTGGGCTGCATCATCTACAGGTTTCATGTTTTGTGACTTATGCCCTCCACTGCCCAGACTATCATTCACTCTTTATCATATAAAATGCTTTTAAAAATAGGAGTTTAGCATTTTGTCCTTCCTCAAATGGTTTTGGCAGTGGAACCTTCTCCATGTTACTAGTGCATGCCAGTGCTGCTGATCTGAGCTTATGCAATGCTAGACCTCCCACAATTCCCTCCTGTACCTTAGTTTTGCCTTGTGCTGCCTGCCTGCCCTGTGATTAATGTTTCATGAGATTGTTCAGCTGTCCTATAACCTGTGTTTTTTTTGTGCTCATTGGCTACATAGATGTGGACACCAAGGTCAGTAGTTCTGGAAAGGGAAGTGACTTTTTTTTTCATTTAAGCTCAAGACACTGATTTCACTGAGTTCTCCATCATGCTTGGCCATCAAAGTGTGAAAATGTGTAATTTAATACAGACAGGATTTGAGTGAATCAAAAGCAGAATATGTGTCTGAAGTTCTCACAGATGTCAGTGTTCTAATAATTGGATTAAAAAAATATTGGTTAGCATTACTAATTAGGAACAACCATTTAATTGAAGAGAATTTTCTTTCCCTTCCTCCATCCCTCCCACAACTCTATGGTGTTAGAAAGTCAGTAAGGGTTGACTCTGGATATATAGAATTCCTTCCCTTTTGCTTCAGAAAGTAACACAGAGAAGAGAAAGCTCTGCTTGGTAGCTTTTTGCTCACACAAAGCTCCAGTGCTCAGCCCTCAAAGGGGCCATGTCTAGAGCAGGATAGTGGTGGGCTCTATCACTGTATTGAGTGATGGCAAATTTTGAACCATCCTAACTGATATAGAAACACTGAAGAGTCATCGGATTTGCAATTGAAATGAAATAGGCACCGTTAAATAAAAACAAATAATAGGCACGATTAGAATTCCAAGTAAAATTTTCTTTTCTAATTTGATTGATAAAAATTTTAATTTTTAATTCTAATTAACTTTTCTAATCTGAATAAAAATTGGTCCTAAAAGGAAAAACTAAAATTTGGTAGGGAGAAATATGAGGTGGTACATTTAGGGGTAAACTCCTCAAAATGCAAGTATAGGACAAGGAAGGGCCACAATCAGATTTGTCAATAAACATAAAAAGAGCCAGGAAATGCATTGTAGTGGAGGGTCATATGAAATACAAGATAAATATGAGTCACCAATACAGAATTGTTGGGCAAAAGCCAACATAATATTGAGATATATTAAAGAGAATTGTCAAGGACAGGCACAAGGTTATGATTCTTCCTCTATATTTTAAATTTGTCAGACTATGAATAAAGTATTATTCTAGTCCTGGTTACCATATTTTTAAAAAGGACATAGAAGAACTGATTAGGGTTCAGGGAAGATGCAACAAATTGATTAAATCAGTATAAAGTAGTAAGAATCTAAAGCTCTGGTGTCTAGTCATAATTCTGTTACTTACTGTGTGACCTTGTTGCTTATGTGCACCTCAATCTTCTCATATGTAAAGTAAGGGGTTTATGTATTCCATAATCCCCAGTGTTCTTTCTAGCTATGACTAAATAGCAGATAAATCATTGGGAAATTCTTTGTGGCCCAAAAGTGACTTATGCAAGGTTAAACAACAAGTAAGTAATAATAATAATAATAGCTACCTTTCTATAGCTCTTACTATGTGCCAGGCACTGCAGCAAGTGCTTTACCATTATTATCTCATTTAATCTTCACAACCTGGGGAGGTAGGTGCTATTATTATCCCCATTTTATAGATAAGGAAACTAAGACAAAAAGAAGTTAAATGACTTGTCCATCATCACACAGCTAGTAAGTATCTGAGGCTGGATTTGAACTCAGGTCTTCCTGACTTCAGGTCTAGTGTTCTCTCCAGGAGGTGAGCTATCAGTACAAATTTAACATTTAATTCAATTAAAACATTTATTGAGCATCTCATATGAATACAGTATTGTGCTTTTTGCTGGGGATATAAAATAGAATTTAAATTCTTTTTGAGAGAAAGTCTATAATTTTATATAAAAGAAGGTAACTTGAAAAAAAGATTGATGGACTTAAGTTTGTCACAAAGAGTAGGCTAAGGTAATTACCACTACAGAAGACCTAACTATGCAATAACACAAAGAGATTAATATGACAAATGTTTTAGCAAACAAAAAAAATTAACTCATTACCCAGCCACAGCATAATGAATAAAATTTGGCCAGAGCAACTCTAGAAAACCATTCTGTAAGTTATATAGTGATATCCATTAAGTTATAAGTATACTGCCTTAATGAAAGGAGTATCCACATTGATGAAATTAGGGATCCTAGCTGTGTTACAGCCTCAAACATATTTCTAAGTGACTTTTTGAATTAGCCACTTTGGGAAGCCATGCAATTACTCAAATTGATTACCCATTTACCATCTGTGTTGTCTTTCCTAAAGTGAAATTCATTCCTTTAAAGGTAAAACCTGGCAACCACTTAGAGATTCAGGACAATATGCCACAAACTCTGAAGAGCTCCAAAGAGGAATTTGTTCCAAAATATTTTGAGCCCTAGAACATCTTTGGAATAAATATATAACTGCCCAAAGTGGCTGCTTTGGTGGATGGGATTTCTTTTGATGTCAAAGTCCCAGCCCCTTTAGCCTATAATTTTATCACTTTGATCCATAGTCATATTGTACATAAAGTTCAAGAAATAGCTCAGTATCTAGCACATAGTATGCTCAATAGATGCTGGATTGAATGGAGTTGTGCTGATGAAGAGAAAATGGTCTTAAGGAAGGAAAAACATAAGAGACAATTTCTTGGCTATTGACTAGGCAATCACCTTGGATTTGGAAAATTTGGAAAAACAGAAATTTCATTAAAAGTTTTTTCTTTCTAAAAAGACCATTGAAAAAGACAGGGAGTAGCCATTCCTAAGGAATTAAAAAGACAAATATCTTTTCTGAATGGTTTAAACATTCATTCATTCACGAGCCTACCCAAGATGAACAAAGAAGGAAAATGGGGTAGTGAAATAGAGCATAAACAGGGAATGTTGTTGCCTCACTTCAAGTCCTGGTTCTGGCATAACTCATTGTTTGACTATGGGAGAAGAAGCTTTTCTTTTTGGGAATAGGTTTCCCTCTCTTTAAAGTTAGACTGGATAATCTCTCTAAGGTCCCCTATAGTTATAGGAGTCTATTTCTTTAGGATTTCCCCTCATCTTAACCATGTCATTATTAGTATTTGTTTATTGAATAATAGGGAAAGAGAACCAAAGCCCATTAGGTAATTAAGTAGCAAATGCTCCCTGCCTCCTCTCAAACACTCCTAAAGTTCATCAAATCATCTGTTTTGTTAGCAGATATATACAATAATGGTGGCCCTCCTATTTGAATACCCTGTTTATCAATTTTATTTTCATCTGTTATTCTTATTTTTATCTTCAATGTCTTTCATTTTACTTTTATAAACTAAATGTGTGTGTGATAAAAGTCATTCTTTAGTGAAACTGTGGAACATTATATAAGTATTAGCCATTAGCCAAATATGGCAGTCTCTCCAGGCCATCACAAAGAGCTGCATCTTCTCTTCATTCTTTTGTCTCTCCTTTCTTTCTGTCTCTAGCAGGATATTCTCTGACAATTTTCATCAGTGGCCATGAGAATCTCTGCCCATTGCCTCTACCCACAAAGGCCCTGGGTACATTTATGAATGTATTGCTGAGTGAAATGGTCTACATAGTATTAGCTCTTTTATGTTCTCAAACCCACAAAATATTTGACTTCATCAGCATGGAACCCTGAATTCCCTAGCTCCACAAGCCAGCTGTGACTTCCTAATTAAATCCTAGAGAGCCGCCTGAGGGTCAGCCAAGATATTATTGATGAGAAGCTGAGCCTTCTAGACATGATGCCAGGCTAAGCAGCCTGTATCCTTTTATTGCTGGCCTATTGATATTATTTGGAGAGTACTCTGCTCTGACTTACTTCACTTTAAGATGTCAAATCACAGAATTTTCATGGAAAGATCTTGGAGGTCATCTAGAAGAACTTCTTATGCAATTCAAGAATTCCCTCCACAACATCTCTGATACTTTATAAGTAGTTGTCTAACTTCTGCTGGAACATTCCAGGGATAAGGAGCTCAACGCCTCCTTAGGGAGTCCATTCCATTTTTGAACAGCTCTTGTTAGCTTGAAAATAAGCCAGATTCTACCTCCTTGCCACCTCAGTCATTGTTCTTAGTTTTGCTTTCTGAATAGAAAATAAATCTACTCTGTGTTCCACATGGTAGCCCTTCAGGTATTTGATGTCAGTTGCCATATCCTAACATCTCCCAAGTCTTCAACTAATTTATGATTTAAGATGGCTTTTTTTCCAATCATGGAGAAAAGCTTATAAACTAGTAGAGTAGGTTACCATGTAAATCCATTAACCCATAATAAGCAATTTTTGCACAATTTTAACTAACCGCTTGTCTTTATATAAACTGCTTAAGGCTGAATAATGTTTCTTAAAATGAATGTTCACTTTACTAAATTTCCTCACCATATATAATGCAATTACAGCTTTTATTCAATGTGATATATGTAATGCAAAGTCATTTGTAAATTGGTACAAATGTGATAAAGACCTGGTTGAAAGCCTATTATTCTTCCATTTAAATGCAATTCTTAGATCACAAGATTAGCACAAGAGGAAATGGTTGGCATTCTCATAAATGCTTATAGTCTGCATTAATGTAACTAACTGCTCTTGTGGAGTAAAATAGCCTCGCTCCATTAACTAATGACTAACCCTAATAGATTAGAAATTCCAATGCCTATAATCTAATGGTGATGTTTGCTTCTTAGAGAAAACAGGAGAAACAGAAGTGGGCTTTGTACCAACATTTGGACCTTGTTATCTAAATCTTTATGGAAGTCCAAGAGAATATACTGGATTCCCAGATCCATATGATGACTTGAATTCTGGAAAGGTTGGTCTCTCACAATTAAATGAATCCTTTTAATAGTTGATTGATAGCAGTGATTTACCATAATGTAATTGCTATGAGTGGGTCAGCATTTAAGTAGCACTCAAAAGTTTGCAAAGCACTTTGGATATAATATTTCATTTCATCCTCAAGGTAGGTTTTAGTATTATCTGCATTTTATAGATGAGGAATCTGAGGCCTATGTGGGGTAAAATGGCATACCCAGGGTCATATAGCTAGTAAGTGTCTGAGGTTAGATTGGAACACAGCTCTTCCTGACTCCTGGTCTAACTCTCTAACCGCTATACCTGAGGGCCATATGCAACCCATAATACTATCAATTGAGATTAAAATGCAATTATGAAATATTTAATCAATTAAAATACAGTAAAATGTAGATAATGTTAATATGTGCTTTTCTAAGTCAATATGTGGCTTGCAGGGATCCTTGGGTACAGTTTAGTAGCCTTTGTTACTATTTGAGTTTGCCATCACCTAGCTACCTCAGTTATATTTCCAAATGAATTCCTTCACTTTCTGTCCTCTCCCAAAGAGTCCTCCCTTATAAAGAAGGAAAAAAGAGAAAAAACATCAAAGCTAACCAACACATCAACCAAATCTGAAATTATCTGCAGAGTTCCATACCAATGGTCTCTCACCTCTGCAAAGAAGTAATGCTAAAATTCTCATACAGGGAATTTTTGTACTGAGTTTAGGCTAAGTGGACATACTTTAAAACACCATTTATTTTGCTTATTTGGTGACCCTGAGCAAGTCACTTAACTTCTTAGGGCTCTAAGCAACTCTTTAGACTATAAGTTGCAAGGGGAACATGCTTGAACACAGTGGGTTCAAATTTGGTCCCAAACATTTCCTACCTATGTGACCCTGGGCAAATCACTTAGCCCCACTTGCCTAGCCTTTGCCCTTTTGCCTTAGAGTTGTTACTAAAACAGAAAGTAAAGTTTCTTTAAAGAAAGAAAATAAAGGTTTAAAAAATAGATTTTAAGTTACAGATCCTCATTGGTATTAGGGAATTCCTCATCCAAGAGTTCCCTTTATTAATTAAATAATTCATGTCCCCATCCCTGTCCTATTTAGTGATGATAGAAATTGTATATTTTTGATAAGCCTCTAAGTACATCCTTCTAGGAAACCATTCCTAATAATGCCAGGCAATACTCTTCTCTCCTTCAAAAGACTCCCCTGATTGTCTATATTCTGTATTCTGGTCTTTGTTTTGCAAAAGCTGCCATGTTGGACTTTGACTGTGTACTGGAGGAGGAAGGGAAAACTCACTGGCTATTGTCTCTAGTTTCTCATACCGTTTGGGGGGTTCCTCAATTAATACTCTCTCATCACTTTCCCAACTCACTCACATGGAACTTTTTGATATAGGCTTTGTCTAGCATTATTCCTTTAACACTATAGGTTCCTTGAGGGCAAAGATTGTTTCATTTTTTGTCTTTGTTTTCTCAGCCACAGTTGTGCCTCGAATATAGCAGGGGCTTAATAAATATGAGTTGAATTGAATTCATTGGGTCACTTCAGCACTTTATTATATATTGTCTTGCTCTCTAGTTATTACTTCTGTTTATCATAGTACCTAACATATAGATAAGACTTTAAGTTTTGTAAAATTCTTTATATATATTATCTCAATTTTAAAAATCCTGATGTTCCAAAAGGTGCAAGCTCTGTGAGAGTAGAGAATAGGTTATGACTCTTAAAGGCAGCTTGGTAGTACAGTAGATAGGGCATGAGACCTGAAATCAGGAAGAAGTGAGTTCAAATGTGACCTTAGACATTTACTAGCTGTGTGACTCTGGAGGTTACTTAACCTCTGTCTGTCTGTTTCCACAACTATGAGATTAATAAAAGCACTTGCCTCCCACTGGTGTTGTGAGAAACAAATGAAATATAATTTGTGAAGCATTTGGCACAATACTTGGCACATAGTGTACACTTCAAAAATGCTTGTTTCCTTCCTTAACTCCCATTTTGCCCTTTACAACACAGTCTACAATCAATATTTGGTGAAATGACTAAACTCTTGAGAAATAATAACATACCAGACCTAATGATAGTCAAGTGTTCCTACCCACCATGACTTCTCCTTCCCCCACCAGACATTATCTCACCAAGAACTTAATTCTATATAGTGAATTTCCTGTTAGATGGAGCCCAAACATCATTCTCAAAGGCTGATTTAACCTACAGAAATAGGGAGATGAGTCCAGACAGGGGGCAACTTCAAGTCTTCCCTTGTTTCCTGGGAAATTGGTTCTGGATCTAATATATTGGTCATAGTACAGTCTGGAAAATGAGTCCTGGGTCTAATATAGTCAGCATAAATCCATTGTTTGGTAGGCTTGGAGGTACAGTTTAAACTGGATCCCCACATTCATATAGTCGACAGTTCTCCAGGCCCTTCAATGTAAGTGATCTCAATGGTCTAACCTCAGTTGTTTTATATCTGATTAAATGGGAAAACATACCATATTCTTGTTTTCCATGCTTATTTACTTTTATTTACTTCTCTGGAAAGTTTAGTTGTTTAGACAATGGAGCATAATCATTCCTATTGGCAGCTTACCCAAATTGCAGGAAACAGCTATTTCTGGAATGCCTCAAGAGCCTGCTTGGCTGTCCTTAAGTTTTTTTGTGTTTTTTTAACCCTTACCTTTTGTCTTAGATTCAATATTAAATATAGGCTCCAAGGCAAAAGAATGTTAAGAACTAGGCAATTAAAGTTAAGAACTTGCCCAGGGTCACATAGCAAAAAAAAGTGCCAGAGTTCACATTTGAACCTAAGACCTCTTGTCTCCAGACCTGGCTCTCTATCCACTGAGCCACCTAACTGTCCCTAACCTAGGAATAAGCTAGATTCACTGGGCTGCTCAAGTTCCTACCATTATCCATGGTTTGCTGAGTTTGGGGCCTGAAGCCTTAACCAAAAAAACCAAGGTCTCTTCATATAGTGAAGGCCTAAGGCACACAGAAAGGTTTAGGGTGTTATCCACAACGGATTTCTTGTTGGATTGTATTCATTTAATAATCATTAATAATAACTGTATAATTGCCTTCTAGGGTGAAGGAGTTGCTTACAGAGGTCGGATTTTGGTTGAACTGAATACTTTACTTGAGAAAACGCCCCCTGACAAGAAGGTTGAAACCATTTCCAATGATGACTTGCTGGTTGTTGAGGTAACTTCTGGACTCACATATCTTGCTAATCAATTCAAATGTTTTTAATGTTTATACAAGTTTATATAAGTTAGAGCAGTGGTTCCCAAACTTTTTTGGCCTACTGCCCCCTTTCCAGAAAAAATATTACTTAGCGCCCCTGGAAATTATTTTTTTTTAATTTAATAGCAATTAATAGGAAAGATAAATGCACCTGTGGCCATCACCATCTTCCTGGATTGCTGCAGCACCCACCAGGGGGCAGTGGCGCCCACTTTGGGAATCACTGAGTTAGAGGTTGCATTTAAGTTGTATTTTTTTCTTGGTCTATTTTAGAGCAGTAAATGCATCTAAGGGTTGAATGGGAAATCAAATGGTCAGCTTTATGTTTAGAAGATGTTTTATGTAGTTAATAATATTTGGTTGTCACAACAGTCTTTTGAGATAGGTTGTGTGAATGTTGCTATCCCCATTATCTAGAAAAGAGAACTGAGGTTAGGAGAAATTAAGTGACTTGTCCGTGATCATATAGCTAGTACGTAAAAAAAGATGGGCCTTGAAGTCAGTTCTTCTGACCCAATTTCTAGGGCTCTTTCTATTTTTGCTTGACTTTGAGGAAGCACTTCAGAGGAAGATATCAGAGGTATCCTCGGCATGATTTTCAAGAAAAAAAGAGAGACAGCTGACTATGATGACCTTGACTGCTTCTCACTGCTTTCCACTGTTGGCAAGAGTAGTCCACTTCTACTTTCACCTCTTGCATGATTCTTGCCATGTTTTCTCATAAATTCTCTACAATTTAATTTATTGAACTAAATAGAAACCTTCTGCTGGTTCTATGAATATTCCATGAGTGCCAGTGAAGCTATGAAATTTGCTCTTATTGTACCTCCTTTCCCAATCACACATTTTCTAGGTGTTATCTGTGTTGCTTTACCCAAATTGCAGGAAATGGCTATTTCTGGAATGCCTCAAGAGCCTGCTTGGCTGTCTTACTTAGAAGTCATTGTTAGCAATGCATCAAGGCCTATTTCTGCCCACCATGCATTCCTCCACTGGCCATTGGGTCAACCACAATTTTGATTTTTCTGATGTTTTAGTGGTTCAGGATTTTCAGTCACATGACACCATTGGGAGAATACTATTGGTCACTCAGAAAGCATTTATTAAATGCCTACTCTATGCCAGGCACTGTACTAAACTCTGAAGATGCAAAGAAAGACAAAAAATAGTCTTGCCCTGGCCCTTAAAGCATTTATAGTCTGATAATAATGTTGGTTAAAAGACTAGGTTTTATAACAGGTAGCACCAAAGAATTATTAAAAGGTCCGTGTAAACTCTTAAATCCTATAAGCTTTCTTCCATTCAATTCTATTGCTAACTCATTGCCTAACTTTTAAGCCTTAGACAGAGATACTGATAAACTAAGTCAATGAGTTGCCCATCCAACTCACTTATTCACAATTTATATAATGGCACTCTTTTTCATTTGCTTTTTTCAAGGGGACAAAGTGGACTTCTCAGACCAAGATTGGATGCCTTCATCTTTTTTTAAAAATTATAACTCTTCTAATAATTGAAAAATATTTTTGATCTATTCTCCCAATATGTTTGCTTAAACTGATGTCTTGCTACCTATCTTTAAACCTGTTTCATTTGGAGTACTATTCCAAATAACTTTTCATTTATTTAGGAAAAGATATCCCTGGAATTTCCCACTGACTTTTCAATGAACCTTTTGTAAGTTCTTTATATATAAATATTCCTCCCAGTTCTAATTTTGGGACTCTTGTAGGGGGAAGAATTAGAAAGAGGCACACACAAATGAGGCATATTAATAGTAGTAATACTAGCTCACATTTATAAAGCACTTTACAATACAAAGCACTTATTAACCCATTTGATCCTTATAACAATTTGGTGAGGTAGGGAGCAAAAGTGTCATTTCAATTTTTTAAGGATCCATGACTTCATCTATTTGAGTATTCTCTTCCTACCATAGTAGATGGTTTTTATAAGTTTCTACGGCTGGGAAAAAAATTATCACCTACTAGCCAGTTGTTACCAACTGTCAATGAGCCCCCTCAAAGTTAGTTAGTCTATGGGGGCAGCTGGGTAGCTCAGTGGATTGAGAACCAGGCCTAGAGACGGGAGGTCCTAGGTTCAAATCTGGCCTCAGCCACTTCCCAACTGTGTGACCCTGGGCAGGTCACTTAACCTCCATTGCCTAGCCCTTACCTTCTGCCTTGGAACCAATACACAGTATTGATTCTAATGAGGAAGGTAAGGATTTAAAAGAAAAAAAAGCAAGCAAGAAAAAACAAAGTTAGCTAGTCTAGTCCTTGGATGATGACTGTGAGTCAAAGAGGCATTAGAGCAAGGCTTTACTGAAGGAATATTATCATTCCCATTTTTTACATGCAAAAAATTGATAGTCTTGAGAGGACCAGGTCAAAAATTGAGAGATTAAGTGAAAGAACCAGTATAGCTTCAGAACAGGTCATGCTAGCTAGCCTTATTTTTGTAGTGAAGATAAAGAGATATGGATTAGATGATGACATAATTAGATAGATTTAGATTAGATTGATGGCCTCAAAGAGTAGCTATTAATCGTTCAATATCAGCATGATAGGAGGTCTGAAATAAAGGACTCTCATCAGATCTCTTCTGGAGTGCTATGTTCAGTTTGGGGTACTATAATTTAGGAAGGACATTGAGGAACCTAAGAGAATCCAGAGGGCAACCAAGAGAGTGAAAAGTTTTGGGGTTGTGACATATGAGAACCAGCTGAGGAAACTAAGAATGTGCAACCCAGAGAAAAGAAGACCCAGTGGGGTTGTCTATCTTTAAGTATATGAAAACTGTCTTCAATTATCTGAAAGCTTTTCATGTAGAGGGATTAAATTTGTTCTATTTGGTTGTACTGGACAGAATCAGGAGCAGTGGGCAAGTTGTGAAGAACCAAATTTAGGCTTGCTGTGAGGAAAAATTTTTCAATAATTAGAGCTTTTCCTGTGTGGAGTGGGTTGTATTAAGGGGTAATGAGTACCAACCTCTTAGAGGTTTTCAAATAGAAGTTTAATGACCACTTGTCAGGTTTGTTATAGTGGGAATTCCTTATATATGAGTTGTACTAAATGGCCTCTGAGGTCTCTTCCAAATATCAAATTCTATAACTTCTCCATGTGAATCACTCAGAGTCACATGGTATGTTCCATTCTATTGAGCTTCTTCATTTTTATATGAAGGATATGAAACTCTGGGTAACCAACCACTAAGGTCACTTAAACTAGATTTTATCTGTGACATTTTTGGAACATGGGTAATTTTCCATGTAAGTAAAATAAGCAGAAAAGGCCAACTGAGACTAAACATCCAATGGAAACTTAAGTTCAAACCATTCTTTGGAGGTGCGAGTGGGCTGAAATACATTTTAGATGAGTAATTACATAGGAGATGTGGTATAAAGGATGGCTGTCATCAGAGAAATATATGACTGGAAAAATAGATGGTCTTGTCAGGTCCCAAGAATGAGGAGTTAATGAGAGACAGCTTAGGTGCTCCATTTTAATCCTCATAATGGCAAGAAAATGGAGGAAGGACTCCCAACACACTTGATGGCAAAACTGTGCTGAAGTTACAGGAAGACAATGACACAGGTCATACCAAAGCCACAATTGTGGATGGGTTACATAAATGAGAGTCTGCCCATCATTACATTTTAGATCTGCTATATTTCTGTTGCCTGAAGGCTCTAGAACAGGAGTCAGCAACATATATGGCTCTCGAGCCATATATGGCCCAACCGACCAGTCCTGGCAGAGCCCCAGGATGTGCCCCAGGGGGCCCTTCAGCCCCCACCCCATATTCCAGCGCCTTCCGCCTCCATCCTCCTCCTTCCGCAGGCATTTATAGTTCTCACGGCCAAAAAGGTTGCTGACCATTGCTCTAGAAGGTCAAAGAAGCATTAAATTGTGTTTACTCAGCTATGTTTCTTACCAAAACTTAATATTGTACTAAATAAAACACTATATGATTTCCAATAAGAATTGACAAACAAAGATTATTCTGGATAAAACCTCAGTTAACTAGACTGTTCATCAATAGTCATGGTTACTATCTTGGCTACTGCCCCTTTAATTCATATGGCACCAAAGATCATGATAAGTCCTCGAGACAGCCTTGTCATGGCTACAAGAGAGGCCACAGTTCTTGAAGCACACTCACATCAGAGCAGGTGGGCATGATCATGAATCACTCTGCAGAGTCATTGAAGTACTATGAGCTGGGAAAATCCCAAGAGAAATTAGTCAGGAAACTCCTACAGAGGGTCAAATTGTTCTGACTATACTCAGCAATGGAATGCTGCTTTTAGCTTCTCTGACTTGGGCTGCACAATGGTACACAGACCAACAAAGAAACCGAATAGAATTGAATAAATAGACTCAGAGGTTCATTTGGAAGAACCCCTATCTAGTTCAAACGCCTCATTTTACAGATAAGGAAACGAACAGACTTGCCCAAGGTCACTTAAGTAGTCAGTGGCATTTGAATTCATGTCTTAGGACCCTAGATCCAATACACTTTCCAAAACAAATCTCAACCAGACTGATTAGTGGTCTACAAAGTTATGGTGGCATCTCCCTTTTGAAAGGGCTAAACTATTGACCTGCTACTGCCAGTGATTCGAGATCTTTCAATCCATTTTACTCATATACTATATCTTATCTACTGTATCAAATGAAATATTATATGTAAAGCACTTGTAAACCTTAAAGCACTATATAAACAATAGCTATTGTTGTGTTGGTGTTATTTATATTTTATGTTGGCTGGCAAAGACCATCTAGTGCCCACAAGCAGTCTCCTGGCACTGGAATAAGAGCCTAGAGAATGGCTCTGTGTACAGAACAAGTTGTATTTGACAAGGTTTCCTTATAGCTACCAGACAGTATTGGAAGTAAGCCAGTACTAATAAAAGTAAGCCAAAGAAATACCTAGGATATGGTGAAGCATAACTTCAAAAATGCCTATGTAGCTGTAGTTTACTAGGGTTCTGGGCTGAGGAAAACTGGTGGGTGGACCAATTAAACAGGACTTGCACTCAACTAAGATGGTATGGCTCTTCCTTTGTACAAGTTTGGGACAGAAATATGAATCCAAGGAGCAAGGTTGACAACATGGCCATTTGCCTTCAAATTGCTATTGCAATCAACTGCCAAAGGACAGTTTTCATAAGTGCATTGTGTGGAGAGGGCAGCTCAGCACATTTGCCAAAAGGTTCTAAATGTGATCTCCAATGGCAGTACAATTAATTAATTGTTAGGTACTTATTAAGTGCCTACTTCTAAAGGTCTACTATTAAGTGTCTTCTATATACCAGGCAGCATTCTAAGCACTGAGGAAAGAAAGACAAAGAATGAAACAACCCCTCCCTTCAAGGAACTTACATTCTAATGACAAAAAGAGGCATCATAATGCAGGGAAAGAAAACTTGGCTTGGAGCCAGGAAATTGGGCTTCAAGTATTGGTACTAATATTAACTATCATCCTTGGGCAAATGACTTGTTTGTCTTTTGACTTCAATTCTTTCATCTATAAACCAAGGAATTTGAACAAGATTCTCTTAGTGTTATATATTTAGAGTTGGAAGGGACCTTAGAAGTCCTGTAGTTTAACCTCTTCATTTTACAGACGGGCAAACTGAGACCTAACATGGTTAAATGATGCAGACAATCAGTATCAGGGCTAGTATTCACACACGTCCTGCTTCTTCAAGTTCAGGACTTTTTTTGCACTCTAACATGTTGAGGAGGTTGGATTAGATGACTTCTGAGGTCTCTTCCAGTTTTAAATCTATAACGTATTGGTTTATTGAATCAAGAATTCACCTGCAAGAGAAAAGATTTTTTGAATTGTTTTTTTTTTCTTCTATTGTAACCTGTAGAAATATCAGCGTAGGCGAAAGTATAGCCTGTCTGCGGTATTTCATTCTGCAACCATGCTGCAAGATATTGGAGAGGCCATTCAGTTCGAAGTCAGCATTGGCAATTACGGCAATAAGTTTGATGCTACCTGTAAACCTTTGGCATCGACGACTCAATACAGTCGGGCTGTGTTTGATGGTAAGAAGGATTATTAGCACTCATAGAATTTGCTTCTCTCTCCACTACCTGGTCAATGCACCTGCCATTAATCAGTTATCTCCTTATGGAGAGGGATTGTGTCTTATTCCTCTTCACTTTCTTCACAGGGCCTTGAACTTAGTAGTCCTTCAACAAAAATATGTTGAGTCAATAAATGAATGAATGAAAGAGTTTTCACTTCCCCTCTAGTATTTTCTAGGGGTAAATAGTCTAAAAAGAATGTAACCACAGGGCCAGTGACAATAAACAGGAACCCCACACCCCTTCCTGCTTCTTATTAGGTTTTTCACATTCTGAGCTGAACATTGGGGAGCCCAAGGTCAGTGGGGTAAAATCTCTGAGGCAGATTATGCCCCAAATCTATCCCTGCATCTAGCCATCCTGTCATATACTCAGGCTGGGGAGGCCAGATGAAGAGAGACAGAGTGTTCTTTTGCAAAGCTAATGAATTTCTCCCTTATCTCATCCCCATTAGGGGAATGGGGAGGAGGAACTGAGTCAATGTGTACATGCATTACTTTTCTGAAATTTTGAATCCACTTCATCCCAGTTCACAGTTTACTAGGCATTTTACAAAAGACCAGGATAAGATATAAAAACAAAATAAACCCAAAGCCTAGAGATGTATAGTGTGTTACTGAAGTTCCTCGACCAGGAAAGAAAGAGTCAGAAGTGGTCATTTCTATTTTTTTGTTGTTGTTATTTTGGCAAACTTGTCTGTTACTCCTAATCCTAAAGAAATGACCATAAAGTTTAGCAATTCACCCAATGATCACACAGCTAGTTTAAGTCAGAGGCAAATCTTCTGAACCCAGAGGAAGATCTGAACCTTTCCAGTCTTCAAATCTATCCTTTTAGCCACAATACTTGATAAGGGCAGAGAAAATGAACAAAGGCATTTTTATACAATTTTCAATGAGTGCAGAAACAAAAAAGGTTTCTGGTTTACCCCCAAGTAAACAGAATATTACATAAACTGGAATGTTTCATTCTCTGAGCATTCTGGTTAATCAATATTTTATCATGGCAAACCAAATGTTAAATGGTTATAGTTAGAGGTCTTGTCTGAAAAATTATTTCATAAACAAGTAACTTTTCAAGTATTAAATATAATGCTAATTCATAGATGTTCTATACTAGGGAATTTCTATTATTATTTGCCATGGGCCCAGACAAAGCCAGTGGTGACTCTGACTTCTTATTGGGAAGACATAAGTCACAGACTGGATGCAGTGAACACCATTCTCGTCATGGCAGAACGGCTGGTAAGTCATTCCAAATTTCCCATTCTTGCTCCTGCATCTCTTCTTCTATCTACAATCTTCTAGAGATTTAGCAAAGATGATCTCCAGAGCAAAAAAGGCACAGTAAAATCAATCATTCAATCTATAATCATTTATTAAGTATTTACTATGTCAGGCAGCATGCCACACATGAGGATTATAATCAAAAAGGAAAAACAGATCCTTCCCCCAAGGACCTTACATTCTAATTGACTAGGCAACACTGTATATTAGTGGATAAATTAAGTACACATATATTATATATATGCAAAATATATATATATATATACATATAGAGAGAGAAACAGAGAGGGAGAGAGGGAGAGAGAGAGAGAGAGAGAGAGAGAGAGAGAGAGAGAATATAGAAGGTAACTTTAGATGAGGATTCATTAGGAGTTAGGTAAGGGTATGAGGTAGTGGGGACCAGAAAGATTAAAAAAGAAAATTAGAGCATATAGTGGGTTCTTTGATACTAGGGCAGTGAGAATTCATACCAAAAAGAAAAAAATTACTTTGCTATAATTGTTGAACTCTGATTTTGCTTTCCTTTCTGGTAATACCTTCCTCATTTGGAGATTAGAATTTCTTTTAATGGGATTGTTATTATTTCACATTTCATTTTTGATTAGGACCATGGAAGAGGGGTTGGGGTGGTAGTATAGAAAGTTGTTTAGGGTGGGATGCAGGAAGCAGGGAGGATTACATGTGAAGATCCTTCTCCATAAGCCAAAGACACCAAGGCTATGAAGTGGAGCACTGAGGATAAACTTGTTCTTGTCTTAGTGATTTTATCCCTTCATTAGATTGGTCCTAAAAATCTATTCTTATACCTTATATTGGAATAAAAGTGACCCTAGTTCTACCAAGACAATGCTAAAGGAGCATAAGCTCTATCAAGTCCTTTTTAGCTGGAAAGGCTTTGAGTATGGGACTGTGAATGTCTGTCCTCAGAGGATCTGCCTAGCTAAGTATTCAAAGGATCCTTGTTTCGAGTCACAGCAATCAGTGAGAAGCACCCATTAGGGTGAGAAGGGGTTGTATGTACCACTGAAGGAGGTAACATCTTAGATCATTTGAAGATAAGGAATAAACTTTCCTAAGGCCCAACTTTCCAGTACCAGGGCTCAGGAGGCCAGATGGTTCCAGATAGATCCACTGGGAGGGAGCAGGTGCTTCAGGAAGTTTATAATATTTCAAAGGACATCTAGTCTGATGCTCTCATTTACAGATAATATGAAGTATAAGTGACTTGCCCACGGTCATAAGCATCAGGAGAAGTCCTCTGATTTGAAAGCCATGGCTTTTCCCATCATATTCTTCTAACTCCAGGGCAATGGATACAAAGGGGAAATTTGGGTAGGTGGGTAGGAATATGGCACTGTGCTAGTTATCAAGGATATAAAGATCACAATGAAACAGTCTCTGCCCTCAAGAAGCTTATATTCTATTGGAGTGAGACAACATTTGCATATATCTAAATAGATACAAAATAGGAAATAAATACAAATAATTACAGAGGGAATCATATGCACAGAGGGAATCATCAGTACATACAAATTATATGAGAAATAAAAACAAGTAATTGTGGGAGGAATCAAGAAGTGGCTTTTTAGTTGAACTTTGAAGGAAATTAGTGATTCTGAGAAATGGAGATAGGTGTCCTAGAGTCAGTAGAAGGGTATAGTAGGTGATGGAGGCACAGATAAGAGAAGTTTAGAGTGGATAGACATCCAATGTGTAACGTATGGATCGTTTGCCAGTGGGTGTCAGGAACCCAGCCATGGTGCCTGTACTTTGGAGGTCCTTTTTTGTTGAGAGCAAAGTAGGATCCCTGGTCCAGGAGGGCTTGAAGTACATAGCCAGATTCCAGTGCAGGTGCTTAGATACAAGAAACAGAACAAGGACCTGGTTCCTAGGCAGGCATTCTATTTACAGAACCTATAGCCCATCCCTTCCTTTGTCCCCATTTTTTTTACCATTGATTTTTATTTTTTTAATATTTCACATAAAGTTGAGGCCACAAGGAGTTAAGCAGTAAACCCAAAGACAGCTTGTGAGCTACAGTGAGGAGAAGAGCTTTATCACTAAGGAACAAGGCAAAAGTTGAATTAGTTAGATTTGTGGTGCATCCATAGGCCTTTCTATTTTCCCTAACTAGCCTGAGTGTGACTAAGTTTCCAGATGGGGTTAAGAGGCCTCAGCTGAAGTGACACGAGAGCATGATGGAGTCAGGCTGATCATTACCTGGTTTTCTGTCTGTGGCACTTGACTGTGCCTGGGCTCTTTGCATGATTCAGATCATGGATGACTTCCATGATCATTTTTTGGCATTTTCTCCTTTGGGTAGATTCTGTGTGGCAACTTCTGTTCTCTAGCCTTATGCAGTGAGAGTCAGTGAATCATCAAGGGACAGAAAAAAATGGGCCTTTACTCTAAAATGGGTGCTAGGCTGAGTTTAAGCCCTGCTGAGAAAGAAAAAAGGCCTTCAGGTATTTCCTGTGAATAGAAGGCAGTAGCTGCTCTTCTTTCATACCTGAGGGTTCCTAATGTTCTAGGACTATAGGATGAGAACAATGCCCCAACTTTAGCCCAATTATAGTTAATCAAAGTCTATGTAGGAGGTGACATTGACACTTCTCTCTGCTTAGAGTTTTAAGGCTAAGTTTACAAAACTAGTCAGCTCTAAAAGAATTTCTTTAAAATAGAAAAACATAAAATAGTGATTTTTAGAATTTAGCATTAAGTGGAAATGGAGAATTCCTCATGGGTAAGAGGGCATTTCAAACCATCAAAACCAAAAAATCAACATTTGTCAAATGCCTTTTATATGCCAAGCACAGGGTCAGGTAATGGGGTTATAAAGACAAAAATGAAACTTTCCCTGCTTTCAAAGAGTTTACATTCTCTCCATTATTTCTCTACTGTAACAACTCCCCCATCCCACCTCTTACAACAGCATTTTAAAGAAAAAAAATAGTAGTAACCAGTGTGTGTGTGTGTGTGTGTGTGTGTGTGTGTGTTTTAAGTGCATACTAGTTTGGACTTCCTATAATTAAACATTTTTGCTTTTCTTCATTATATGTATTTTTCCATTTCTTCATTGTAATTAACTTGCAGAGGGGTGAGTAAGAAAAGGAATTGGGAATGAGGGAAAAGGCCTAGGAAGACAAATTTAAGACCATTTTCTGATTATTCTTCTTTTATTTCCCCCTTCTGCCCCATATTTTAGCACTTGAACATTGAGAATTTAAAATCAGGAATACAAGCCAAAATGCCTGGGAACCGTTTGGCTGAAATGTGGCTGAAGTTGATTGATGAACTTGTAGAGGATACAAGGTAAACTCATTTTCCAACCGGAGCCATTAGTGAGTACTTTGTCTAGTTATAGATTATATAGCTCTTCCCACCCCCTTTTAAATATTCCTCCTTTTTACAGTGAAGAAGCTGAGGCCCAAAGAGATTAAAATAGCTCTCCTAAAGTCTTACAGCTAGTAGAGTCTGGATTTCTAATTCAGGTTTCCTGAGTTCCATTTAATAAAGTCTGGGCCTCCAGAATTTCTTAAAAAATAATAATAATATCTAGGGTTCTAAAAAGCCCCCTCTGGGAAGGGAGTGGTGACACTGGCACAAATGCTAGGAAATCTCCAGTTTCTGCCTTTGTGCTAAGTAACCTAAGGAAGTTGTGGTCAGCCCCACCCAGCTTGCCCAATTCAGCTGGCTTTTTTCAATCTGCCCTATTCAATCCACCCACTTCCAGAGCTGGATTCAAGAGGGGGCTTCCTCCTTGTGGGGTGGTTAGCTGGGGGCAAGGGGAGGTAAATCCTTTCTCATTCCTTCCCTTCTACAAACCCATACTGACCACTCTGGATAGATTAAAGCAAAATGACTTTGTGTTTTCATGCAAGTGAGTATTAAGGGAAGAGGAATGGGTTGGGGTTTTTCCTCATTTTCCCCCCCAAAAAATGGAACAGCATTCCTAAATTTACAGACACTCTAAAACCAAAGCTATTTAATTTGCAATTTTAAAAAATGCTTTATGACTTTGGCTGAAGGGTCCCCATTTAAAAGACTTACTGCTGCTTTTTGACTGGGTCAGTCATAGGTTTATGATTGAAGACTTCTGAGACTGTGGATTTTGTCATTCAAGGGAAATGGAACTTGTTTTAGATCCAGACAAAGTATTCTTGACCAAACCAGTAGGAGAGAGGAATTTGGGGAGGAATTATTATGCCAAACAGCCAGAACTAACTGGATTTTATTATTCTTGAAGACTGTTTAAATGCTTAGGAATTTTCCTGTGCTCTTCTACCCCCTGGTGGTGTACCTATTAATGACATTTCAGTTGGATTTAGAGACAATGAAGGAATCATTAATTCTTTGTAGAGCTCTACTCTTTGAATCAGTGGGGTTGGTAGGAGAGGGAGGAGTCACAAACTTACTTTCATTTTAAATACTCATTTTAGTGATGGAAACCTTCAACTGGGCAAAAATTGTAGAGGTGATATCGTTTTATATATATATATATATATATATGTATATATATGTATATATGTATGTATATATATTTCCTATTTGATCTCCCTTTAAAATTACTGTGGATTGTGGGCTTTATTAAAAAAAGTAACAGGATATAGTAAATAAAGTCAGGAAGAGCCAAGTTCAAATCTTACCTCTAGCTAGTCAAATTATTTCACCTCTGTGTGGTTCTCTCTAACCTATTAAGTCAGGTAATAATAAGCTGTCCCTGTTTATGCACCAGGCACATAGTACAGAATCTGATTTGTGGTGGTAGTTCTCCAAGCTGGTGAGACTAGGTGTATTATTTGATAAACAAAAGCTGTCATACAGCTTTAGTACATTCCAGTTTATTATTGTGATATTTAAAGCTTACCTAAGAAATTCTTAATTTAAGGACATGTTCAGTCATTTCCAGTTGTGTCTGACTCTTTGAGGCTCCATTTTCTTGTCAAAGACACTTGAAACATTTTGCCATTTCCTTCTCCAACTCATTTTACAGATGAAAAACTAAAGCAAACAAGAATAAGCGGTTTGCCCCAAAGTCACAGGGTCAATAAGTGTCTGAAGGCAGATTTGAACTCAGGAAGATGAGTCTTCCTTACACCAGACCTGGCACTTACCATTGTGCCATTTAGCTGCCTTTAAGGACATATATGTTTCTTTAAATTGTCTCTGTTTAGGAATCTCAGCAAAATTCCCTAAGTAGAACTTCCAGTTTGGTCAAGTAACTTCCAGTTTGGTCAAGTAACTTTTGCCTCAGGGCAGGAAATTTTGATTGTGTTAAAAGCACCTTACTGAGATTGCTTCTTCCCCTATCTATCTGACCAGCAGCTTTGTCTAATTGCATCCTTTCTTCCTTGCCCATCTCTTCCCTTGCTAGTCTCTCAACCTGCCTTGTCCACTGGCATCTTTGCCTCCTTGCCTTGATTGGCAGCCACATCTTTAGCATTCTAGAAATTTCAAAATTCTATGAATTGTGCTTCCATTCTAGCTGAACCTCAACCCCATTTTCTCCAAGTAAAAATATTAATAACTATTGCTCTGCTGCCAGGAGTTAGGAACTTAGGGAGGAACTGATAACAATGCCCATTTGCCACCCAGGATAATTTGATGGAAAGAGCAGGCAAGATGGTCTCTAAGGTTCCTTCCAATTTCAAAATTCAGTGATTCAATGAACTGGTAAAAGCAGGGTCAAATTAGATTTTTACCACTTCCTAGCTGTATGACTAAACAATTCACTTAGTAATACTGGCTTAGAGAAAACCAGTTGTTTTCTTTAATGTTTTTACATTTTCAAAATGAAATCGATTTTGTGTCATGTGAAATTGTGACTTTTTCTTTCTCTTTTTTGTTTTTAGCATGCCATTGCCCTCATTAGAAGGCAAATCTAACGTCACCGTTCTAGACACTCAGATCCAAAAGCTGCGTCTTCGATCCCTTATCCAGATTCAGGAAGCAGCTACAAAAATGAGATCTGAAGCCAGAGATGTAAAGTCTACTTTGACAGAAATTGAAGATTGGTTTGATAAGCTAATGCAACTTTCTGAAGAGGTTAGAACTTTAAAATACTATAAAGTTTACCTAATAGATGCTTCTGTGCAAAGATATCAGCCATGTCATGTTCATAAAGTTACCATGAGATTACATTTCACTAAAGATCAGCATGTGAATAGTAGAGCAAATGTCTTATCTATGATCCTTTAGAGGTCGGTTTGTCTTGAGAACATGTAGATGTGGTCTAGTCTGCTCCTTTCTCCTTGGGCTAGTTAGGACTCTTTGGAGGATAAATTGTATTCAAATCAGCCCTAGGGGTGAGTCCTCATAGGTTCTAGAACAAACTAGACCCTTTAGTCATCTCTTGGTTGGATTAAACCTTTGTGTCTAGTCTGAATATTTCCAGGTTTAATTACTAGACAGAACCAACAGTCTTGGGGCTGATCCATCAATGAACTGCTTTGGAGGAGTAGATGCTGGTGGTTTCACAGGCTCATTAGCCAACACTCATCTGACTACATGAGATAACATTCCAGTCTAGAATTTTAATACTGACTGAATGAACTGTTTGGTGGGAAGATTTATATAACCTCAGAAATAAAGAAATTCAAATCAAGATGATAGAGGAATGAAAAACAGGAAAGAAGAAAAATGATTCTATCTTCCCAGATTAAACTGAAGGAAAAGGTTGGAGATCTCCCCTGGTCTAAAGTGTTGTTAAGGAGGAAAGGTTGAAGTGGTTGACCAGAGGGGACAGATAACTGGAGGCCAGGATGCTTAAAAACCTTGAGATCCTATCATATGAATACTTCTTGAAGTAACTGGAATGTTTAACCTAGAGTAGAATAGGCTTGGTGGGGATGTGATGATAATGGTTTTCATTTACATAAAGAATCATCATGTGGAAGAGAAATTAAACTTATTCTGTTTGGCTCCAAAGAACAAAAACAAACAAAGATGAATGGAAGATGCTGAGGCAGATTTTCCCTCCATGTAAAGAAAAACTTTCTATCAGATGTAATTATAAATATTTATTAAGTGGCTACTGTGAACCGGGTATAGTGCTGGACTCTGAGGATACAAATACAAAGAATGAAAAACTCCTTGATCTTACTCAGCTTTCATTTTATGAAGGAAAATAAACATTACAATTTATATTTTATCCTAGTTAAGAGGAGTTGAAGTTTATTGAGTAGGGGAATCACAGGATTTGTGTTCAAGGACAATCGCTTTGGCAGGTATATGGGATAAGGAATTTAGAGGCAGGCTACTACTGTAATCTAGGCAAGAAATGATGATGATGGCCTTATAGGTTCATAGTTGAATGCAAATTGGACCAAATGACTTCTGAGGGTCCTTGTATCTTTCTTCCTCACTTGTTGTTTAAACTGAGTAGGAAGGTCAGTGGCATGAGGAGGCTAAGGCTAGAGGAAGGAGAGAGGACAAATAAATAAAAGATTAAGAGATTGACTTAAGGATAGGGTGGGGAATCATCACAATAAGAGTAAGGATCAGGGTCAGTAGATGCGAGGAATCTGGGGACCTAAGAAGTAAAGTGATTGTTCCCAAAGATTTAAAATTTTGTAAGTAAAGCAAGTTACAACAAGATCTTCCATGTTTAACTGGTCTGGGGTCATGACAGTCACTGGAGTCAAAGAAGGTGATTAATTTTGACATCATGGTGTTTGACAGCTCGTAAAAATGAACAGTGAAGTTTCTAACTGTACCACTTCCCTGTTTAAGAAACACCAATGGCTCTCTATTCTCTCTGGAATAAAATATGGACTCCTCTGTTTGGCAACTAAGACTTACCACAGTATAGCTCCAATCTATCTTTATGACTCCTTTTTATGAACTTTATTGTAGCCAAATTGGCTTACTGTTCCCTGTAAGTGACATCTCATCTCCCACTTTGGTGCCTTTGCACAATCTCTCTCCCACACTTAGAATGCTCTCCTTTTCATCCTTGTTCTTCAAAGTCTTACCTTCTTTGTTAAGTGCTCCCTGACCTTCCTCTGGCTAATCACCTTGATATTAGTTTTATACTAATAATTTTATGTAATACAATCACTTTGTATTAATTTTGAATGTATTTACTTATATGTGAATATATTGTATCCTTTCAGTAGAACATAATCTCCTTGAGAGCAGGAATAATCTTCTTTTTGTCTTTGCATTTTTAGCACCTAGCATGTTGTCTGGCAAATGATGGGTGCTCAATAAATTCTTGTGGATGGATAGATGGATGATTGCCAAAGTTGAGAAGAAACAAATGAACTAGATGCTGAGGTCACTGAGGAAGGTTGAAATTAGCCATTAAACATAGTAGATTGTAGTAGTAAGGATTTGTAGTACTAAAAATAGTAGTAAGGATTTAGAGAGGATTTCCAAAGAGAATTAGAATGATGGTGATGGGTCAATGTTCTGGAAATGGTTTGGGGAGGTAAGGAGTAGACTGACCTTTCCCAGTCTATTGAGGTGTAGAGAAGAAGTGGCATTTCAAAGACATACGATTTTTCAATATAACAATAAAGAGATTTTAATTTAAAAATTGAATGAACAGAAAATAATGAGTTTGAACTTGGTCAGCCATCCAATAAACATTTATTAAGTGCTTACTATGTGTTAAGCACTGTGCTAAGTGCTAGGTTTACAAATAAAGTCAAAAGGCAGTCCCTATTCTCAAGGACCTCATTATCCAATGGGGGGAGACCACATACAAACAACTATGTACAGATGCACTACATATAGGATAAAGTGAAGATAATAAACAGAGGAAATATACTAAAATTAAGAGGGATCAGGAAAGACTTCCTATGATAGGTGGGATTTTAGCTCTATGTAAGCCTGTTTCTAAGTCATTGGACAGGCCAAGACCCAGAATGCCTAAACCTGGCCAAGGGGAACTGAAAGGGGAAGGATTTGCAAGACCTTACTAAACTCCAGAATGCCTAGACTAAAAATAATCATAGGAGATACTAAAGCAGACTGACCTTTACCTGGTGGTACAAAATGGCACTAAATTAAATAAGAAACATGATTCTCAATATGGCATAATAGGAAGACTACTGGACTTAGATGAAGAGGGCTTGAGTTCAAATCCCACCTAACTCTTCCACTTATTACCTGAGTGATGTTGGACAAATTATTGAACTTCCCTGGGTCTCCAAATAAGCCTCATGTTTGACATCTCTGTTCTAAGACCCTTTTACATCTCTACAATCCTATAATACTTTTTTTATTTAGCAGGATAGGAATTCTTACTTTTGGCTTCTTTTTTCTATTCACCAAAAATGCCAGCCACAAAACAGTATGCCTGATATTATCATATGGATGATCCGAGGAGAAAAAAGATTGGCCTATGCTAGAATTCCTGCACACCAGGTTTTATATTCTACTACCAGTGAAGAAGCTTCTGGGAAATACTGTGGGAAGACCCAGACCATCTTTTTGAAGGTAAAGAGCTTTATCCTTCTTGATATTTAAAATGCTTACCTATAAAACCCATGTTTCTTAGACTAACAACTGCAAAATAATTGTTTAAAAAATACCATTTCCTGCTGGCCCAGTAGGAAGTAAGAACCATACTGTGTATCTCAAGTTTATTGAACCAGGTTTATTTTTCTCCTGCAATTTTCCTTAAGACAAAATAGGAAGTGTCATTATTCTCAGCAGTGAGTCAGAGCAATCTCCCTAATGGATCAGGCTTGGAAAAGGAATAGTAGGGGAGGAAGGTACCACTTCTTTTGTTTGTTTCTGGTAACTCCAGGGGGTGAATCATAGGATATTGTTTAGAGGAAATTCTCTGTTGTTATTGGATTCCCTAACTCCTGCCATTGTCCAATTTAGGGGAAGAGAGGACATTCTTTTTCTGTTATTATTTTATTTTTCTGTGTGTGGTCAAATCAAACAGAAATTTATCTTTAAAAAAAAAGTGTTATCCTAATCTGTGTTGGGGTAAAATGTCTCTCCCTGTCTTAAGGCTCTTGTTTTAATGTCACTGCCCATGATTGACCCCATAAACTATTTACCATCTGCATTCCAGTACCCACAGGACAGGAGCCATGGTGTGAAGGTTCCAGCAGAACTTCGGGTTAACATTTGGCTTGGATTAAGTGCTGTTGAAAAGAAGTTTAACAGCTTTGCTGAAGGAACATTCACTGTCTTTGCAGAAATGGTATATTTGGTTTTTCTCTCGTGTAACCTTTTTACTTCTCTCTCTTGGAAACTCAAATTCCAATGAAAGGCCCCTCCATGAGCATCCCTGGGAGGAACTGGCCTGTACAGTATCCAGGCCTCCACGCCTCCTTCATCCATTTCACCGATTACGTAACTATGAAAGTGACAGCTCTGAGTGCAGCATGTGGCCGCCATCCTCAGAGGATCTCACATTTCCAGAGGGATCGTTGTCTTCCACATGGCCTTCATGTGACCTCCTTCGAGTTCCCCAGAACTCTGATTACATTCCATTTACTCAGCTGTGATTCACAAAGCAACCCAGAGGCCTCAGGCCTCAGAGAATTGAGAGCTCGGAGCTCCCAGGAGCTCCACTCTTAAAGGCATGATTTTGAATGACCCTTGTGGAATCAGATTTGGATCATTTAGCAAGGAAGGAGGCATTCAGGACCAGAGTGTCAACACATGGTGAAATAGGTTTGATCCTAAGTATTGTTACCGCTGACATATAATAGAATAAACAAAGCTGCCCATTAAAAGAGACTTTCATCTGGCCTCAGACACTTCCTACCTAGGTGACCCTGGGCGAGTCACTTAACCCCCATTGCCCAGCCCTTATTGCTATACAATACACAGTATTGATTCCAAGATGGAAGGCAAGGGTTTAAAAAAGGGAGAGAGGGAGAGAGAGAGAGAGAGAGAGAGAGAGAGAGAGAGAGAGAGAGAGAGAGTGTGTCTTTGTGAGATAGTTGGTCCTCAAAAGCTTAGTTTGAATAGATTTGAAAAGCAGCAAAAGCAGTCCAGTCTTTGGCAAGAATTTCACTTTTTAAAATTTTATTTATTCTGTTTATCTCAAGTTAGAGCCAATACTTCAAATTATTTTGAATGACCCTCTACATTTGGCTGGGACCCTCAGGCTGACCGTGATATAGTAGAACTTGACTAAGAGGCCATCTGGATTCTTGTAGTAGGCTTGCTACTAATTAGCAGAGTGGCTTTGAGCAAATCACTTTCCCACTCCAATCCTCAGTTTTCTCCTTTATCAAATTAGTACAATAGTGCTTACTTTACTAACTTCATCAAGGTGATAAGGCATTGTACTAATTTGAATGTTATTAGTATCTGCAAATTAGTAGATTTTGTATATGAGCTGTTATCCATCCATGTATTTCAGTGTGTTTTAATGAATAGTGCTAATAACAGGTTACCTTATTGGTTAGGGGAGCCATTGGGCATTCTCTGTGTAGGAAGCTATTTCTTATATTGGTGACCCACTGATGATCTATTTAGAGGTCCCACTGGGTTTGAAGTGACCCAGTCCCATGTTTCTAGTCTTGAATTGACTAGTCAGTACCTCTGCTTACTCTTTATGCAGAGCATGGTGATAACAGGACTTGCCTCCTTTGTAGGATGGTTGTGAGATTCAGGGATCATGTAGAAGATAAGAGACAGCATATGTACTTGTAAAAAATTAATTAATTTTAAAAGAAAAGGAAGAAGAAGATGAGAGACAACTCAATACAATGGAAGCAAAATTTGAACCTGGAGTTTGGAAGACCTGAATCTTAGGCCTGCCTCTAGGACTTTATCACTTAACCTTCTTATAGTGTTCCCATCTGTAAAATGGGATAGCAGTCTCTGTAAAACATGTCAGGGTCATTGTGAGGCTCCACTGTATGTATGGAAATGATGTATGGAAAAGCCTTTTTAAATCTTAAGGTGCTATTTAAATATTATGCATAAAAGTCTTTGAAAACTATAAAGTGCTACAATATAAAGAACTCATAGAATTATTATTATCTTCGACAACTCCACTAGCATTCTAAAGCAGTTAGTTAGTAGAACTTGCCTGGCCAATGGGCATTGGCAGAGTGGGTTTCAGTTTCCCCTGCCCTGTTATTCTAGATAGTGTGGAAGTTGTAGGCAGAACCAGGGCCAAAGAACTTAGAATTTGTCTCTAGTTTAGTGACCAAACTATATACAATGAAGTTGATGACCTATCTTAAGATGGGCAAAGTTAGGGAAAGAATAGTAGATAAGAATAGATGATGGGGGAGAAATTCAGTGAAGTAGGAGTAGGCAAAATTAAACTGCTGTTCCCATTTTAGAGATAAATAAACTGAGGCCCAGATATATTAAATAAAGTCAAAGTCTCTCAGCTAGTTAATGCTGAAATTGAGGCAAGAATTAATATCCTGTCTTCTAGTTTATTTTTTTGGCCATAGGTAAACTGACATCAATGTCTAGGGATACCTTTTATCAAGAAAATTTAGTAAATCAGTAAAGACAAAGGCTCTAATTCACTAACATCTCACTTTGTGTTTTAGTTCTGTAGTTAGAATAGCACCATGTCCACATCCATCCTCCAACCCCTACTAAAGGGCTATGCTTAGATGGGATGGTGTTAACAGGCTTCTAAACTTTTTAGTTTAGGATCAGAATTTCAATGTTTTCCTTTTCCCTCAACATAAAGTTGAAAAAAATATCATAAGAGAGGACCCCAGGAGTGAGGTTGACTTCCATCAACTCTGAAGTCCTTTCTGCTTCTACCGGTCTGTGGTTTGAAGAATTCTATGAATATAGATTAGAAAGGAGGAAGCCCATTCTTTGTTCCTGTGTTGGAGAAATATCTTTTCTGCATCTACCTCAGAACAAGGTCTTTAGGGAGGACATCCTACCCGAGAACACATTTTAAACCCCACAGATTGGTCTTATTCCTTTGTCTCTAATGGTATTCTTTTTATATTTTTTAAAAAACAGTATGAAAATCAAGCTTTGATGTTTGGAAAATGGGGCACTTCTGGACTTGTGGGTCGACATAAATTTTCAGATGTCACAGGAAAGATAAAGCTCAAGAAAGAATTCTTTTTGCCCCCTAAAGGCTGGGAATGGGAAGGCGAGTGGATGGTGGATCCTGAAAGAAGGTACATTTTCTGTTCCTAGAAATGAACATATTGATTTCTCCCAACAACCACTGAGTAGTGGTTAATTCTGTAGAACTTTATGGGAACGAGAAAAGATGCCATCCTCGCTTCAGGAGCTAATAATTCTCTCTACTAGCATGAACAAACAGAAATTATCTTTTGGAAGAAATTTTCCCACTGTAACTGACTGAAAATGGGGATTCCTACACAGAAACACTCCTCCTACCATCTGTGTACACCAAAGGCAGTTAAACACTGGGAAATGTTTTGGTCCAAATAATAAAGGCCTTGTCTGGAATACTTTCCTCTGTTGCCGCAAACACGCAACATGGAGGTTAGGCCAATGTCTCTGTGTGTTAGGGGCCTCCCTCTGAGTTGGTTTTCCCTATTACTACTCTCAACTTCATGAAGTTAAATATGTTGTTGCTGTTGTTCAGTTGTGACCGACTTTTTGTGATCCCATTTGTGGTTTTGTAGGCAAAAATATTGAAGTAGTTTGCCATTTCCTTCTCCAGCTCATTTTATAGATGAGGAGACTGAGGCAAACAGTGTTAAATGACTTGGCCAAGATCACTTAGCTAGTAAGTATCTGAAGATGGATTTGAACTTGGGAAGGAGGGGTCTTCCTGACTCCAAGCTGGCACTGTATCCACTGTGCCACCAAGTGCAAAGACAATTACAGGATCCTCAAATGTATGGATATGATGTGGTGACTTTCACATTGATGCCAAAAGCCTCACTCTTTCCACTGCCCAGCACTATAGTGTTTTATTAGAGTGAATTAAAGAAAATCATAAAAAACTAATTATTCCAAATCTTACAAATTACTTTCAGAACTCGTTTATGTAGCATTTGACTCTTGAAAAATCAGGTAGAAAAGTCTTCTTTCCATTAGGACCATGGGCTTCAGCTTCCTTTAAAGGAATGGAATTAGGCTGTATAGGTTATGCTTACATAAGAATTCTTCCTAAATCCAAATTTCTCTTTTTTTTCTGCTGATGGTAGCACCATTCCTCAAGCTTCTCGAGTCCTCAACATCTTCCTCACATCACATGCCCAATCACTTGCAAATCTTGCTGTTTCAACCTCCAGAGCATATTTTGCATCCTACCCCTTCTCTTCATTCATACAACTCAACTACTTCTTTAGTTCAGGCTCTTGTCATTTCTCATTGAGTTCAGACCAAAGTTTTCCCATGCAGCTTCCCTGTCTCAAGCCTCTGCCTGCTTCAGTCTCACCTGCACACAGTTGCCAGAATGGCTTTCTTTAAGCAACACCTAAATGTCTTTCCTCTATTTAGAGTAAACTCTGCTGGCTCCTTGTTGCCTGTGGGCTAAAATAGAAACTGTTTATTTTTCAGTCCTTTGACAACCTGGTCCCAAGCCATCTCTCCAGCCTCACTGCATGTTGCTCCCCTTCTTAGATACTGTAGTCCAGGTAAACTGGCTTTCTTTTTCTCTTCATAAATAGTAATCCATATTCCTCCTTTCTGTACTTTTATGCTGAGCATCTTCCCTTCCTGAAATACATTCCTTCTTCACCTTCACCTCTCTCTCAGACTTTTCAGTACAAGTTCAAATGACAATATCTTTAAAAACTCCAAGTAGAAGTTGTTTGCCCTGGTTCCTTCCAGCATCCTGTTTCCCCCTAGTAGCTCTCTTACGTACTACTGGGTAGTAGAATTTCTGATGTTCTCACTATCATATCCCTTTCCTTGGAAATAACCTAGTGTGGACAGTTTTTAATCCATGGAAAGCTACATTGTGTGGTGTGAAAAGTGTTGGATTTGAACTCATAGCATCAGAATTTGAAACTTAGTTCTATGGATAGAGTGCTGGGTCTAGAGATGGGAATATCTGAGTTCAAATCTCAGCTTCAAACATATGATTGTGAGCAGTCACTTAACCTCTGCCAGCCCAGTTTCCTTATCTATAAAATGAGGATAATAGTAGCAATTTTTTTCCTAAGGTTTTTATAAGGACCAAATGAAATTGTATTTATAAAGTGCTTAGCCCAATGCCTACCACATAATAAGTACTTAATAAATGTTTCTTCCCTTCCCTATGTGACTTGGACAAGTCATTTCACTGATTTACACACCAGTTTATTCATCTTTGAAATAAGAAAATTAGATAATTTCTAAGGTCCCCTCCAGCTCTGATTCTGGGATCCTATGACAAGAACCAGAGTTTAGAAAATTCAGTCAGTAATACAAGACACTGATTTCTCCCCAGTTTGTTGACTGAAGCAGATGCTGGCCACACACAGTTTACAGATGAAGTATATCAGAATGAAAGCCGCTACCCAGGTGGAGAATGGAAACAAATAGAGGACAGCTACACAGATGTGGTAAGTCATTTATCCTCTCATAATTCTGATAGTTTTTCACTTGTAAAAGGGTTAAGGTTGGGCAGTAACAAGTCTTTCATTTTCATCCTGTGCTTGTAATTGTTCTATTACCATAAGATCTACCAAAAAGGACCGGACAATATTGATTTTCATATTTATCTCGATGATGGTCTGAAGCACAGACCATGTGGTTGGAACTGAAAATGATGCCTTTCCAGGATTCATATGAGAGAATTTTCAATATATATTCATCAATTTCATGCAAAATGGTGGTTCACTAAATTGAAGTGATCCTGAAGTGAGGTTCTTAAACAAAACAGTCATGAAAAGATGATTCTTATCTTAGGATTTCTCAGTTCTTTTTACATCCAACCATTGTATGTCTGGTACAGTCATTTCAGTTGTGTCTGACTCTTTGTGACCCCATTTTTGAAAGTTTTCTTGACAAAGATACTAGGAGTGGTTTGTCATTTCCTTCTGTAGCTCATTTTACAGATAAGGAAATTGAAGCAAATAGGTGAAGTGACTTGCCCAAGATCATACACCTAATAAGTGTCTGAGGTCAGAATTGAACTCAAAAAGATGAGTCTCCCTGACACCAGACTTGTTGCTCTATCTACTGTGCCACCTCGATGACCAATTGTATATAACATTTCAAATAAAAACCTTATAACTTGTTTGGTCCTTCATTTATTAAGATACTCCATTGTTTGGGCCTCAAGAATACTCTTACCTGGAAAGGTCAAAGAATACTAGCTGAAATTTATATAGTATTTCATAGTTTACAAAAGGCTTAACATATATCATATTAGTCATTTGAGTCAGTGTGAGTGGAAATGCTGACTTTAGTGCCAGGAAAGCTCGAGTTCCAATCCCAGCTCTGCCACTAAGTAACTGTAACTATTGGCAATTCATTTATCCCTTCTCATCCTTGGCTTTTTCACCTTTTAAATAAGAATTATAATAATTGCCATAACCCAAATGTGAAAATATATGTAAAGTCCTTGGGAAACTTTAAAATATTACACAAATATTAACCATTATTATAATCTCCATAAAAGTCCTGTGAGATTAATAGTGTAAGTATCATCATACTTAATTAATAGATGAGAAAACTGAGGTATAGAGAAATCAAATTACAAAGTCATACAACTGGCAAGTAGCTAGACCAGGATTAGAACCAAGATCTTCTCACTCTAAATTCAGTGATCTTTCCATTATACTGCAATTGCCTACCCCACATGGAAGAATGGGGTCTTGTTTCTATTCTTATTTTGTGGAAATAGAAACCTAGGGATCTAATTAATATCTCAGAGGACCTTGGGCAGTAACAATGGTTTGGAGTATTGTCCCTATCTCCTAAATAATCTTAAATCTATAGTAAATCATCAGGGAAAAATACTGGCTCTTAAGCCAAAGTAAAAACTAAAGTTATTGAAGTGAAACCTACGTCTCAACATAAAGCATGATTTAGTAATTGGATAAATCTAAATTGAAAAGCCTCCTCACCATACTCTACATGATATAGGATTCACTATTCTGCATAAGCATTGATGGCACTGTGATGATTTATATCAGGAGACTCCCAGTATTTGAACACTGTCCTGCATTTCATCATTATTTCTTCCTTCTGGGATATATCCCTTCCTCTAGATTATCTCTCTAATGTATAGGTGCATTCTTTTACAAGAGAGCAAAATCTCTCTAATCTTTAAGGGCTATCAAAGAGAGAAGGTAACCCAAGTCTTTACAGAGGGTTCCTGTTTGCAATTTGAGGTTAGAAATGTTTATGAGAAAACAGGGGATGCTAATGGAGCTGGAAAAATCTAGTGAAGGGGGTGGCAGGATCTTGGCATGCTGTCTGACACTCCCTTTTTTCTTTTCCTTTTAAAAAGAATGGAGAAAAAGCAGCATCTCCTAGTGAGATGACTTGCCCCCCTGGCTGGGAGTGGGAAGATGATGCTTGGATGTATGATATAAACCGAGCTGTGGATGAAAAAGGTAATTAATCTCTGTTATAAAGAAATATAGGGACTCTTTGATACTACTATTATCCTTCTAGGGGATATTGGTTAGGGAAGCTGTGTCTTTGTATTCCCCTAGGTAGCTGGTGACTGGGGAACACCAATTCAGTCTCCTTTGCTTGATGGTATAATTCCCTTTCCTATATAACAGTGCCCAGGCAGGACCCTTAATAGTCTGGTGGTTGGGTAACCCTTTCAGGGCCTACCTGGGGTTGGATTAATTATTAGTATTGGGCTCTAATTAGCCTTGGATCATGTTTCATCTGACTGTGTTGCTCCTTCCCCAAAGGTCATGATATAATGACCGCTCAGAAAGGTACTTAATGAATCTTTATCTATTGATCTTAAGTAGGGAAAGGAATAATCAGCAACAGATTGGGGATATGTGACCCTGTCACACTAATATCTATGATCAATAATCCTTCAGGACTGTAGGCTGTTGTTTCAGTAAAGCTGCAGCTAGTGGTTTTACCCTCCTCTGGTTCAGCTTGGCCACTGCCAAACCAGAGAGGGCAATCTGCTCAGTTGGTACAGATATGATGATTTCTCTCAGCTTCCTTATTATTAGTTTGTGATATGTCAGCCTTGCACAGCCTTCAGGAAGTAACCACCCTTAAGGAAAATCCACCCTCTTCTTCTTATACCTCCCTCCTCCTGGTTCCCACCCGGAGGCCAGAGATCTAAATAGCTATGATGATTCAGATGCCTAAAGATCTAGGGAGATTCAGGGAGAACCAATGACCCATGGTCAGAGACCCACAGATCAAAGATCAAAGATCAATGGTCCAAGCTCAAAGACCAAAGACCCCAAAGACCAAAAACCTGAGACCCCTCCTAGATGACTGTTAGGGGTATTTTTATCCTCAGGCCAACTGCCTTTGCTCCTGTCCTCACAGCATCCAGGAACATTCCAATGTCTCCAAATGTCTCCCTTGTCAATCAAGGTGAGACTAACAATCATCAGAGTTTGAATATAACATTTCATATCACAAGATCATCTCATTACTCTTATTGCATAGGACATATCTTGGTCAATGGGTTAAATAACACAGTCCAGCACGTGTCTTTCTCCAGTGTAAGAAGAAAAATGAACTTGAAAAGGAGTACTTTTTGCCTTTCTATCCCCAGGCTTAGCAAAGTGCCTGATACATTTAAGGCTTAATAAATGTGTATTGACTCATTAACTGACTGCTACAAGAAAACAGGTCCAGAGACTAAAGACTCAAACTGTTCTGATGGTGGATGTGAACTGGGGAAAAGGACCATATATATAGCAGAGTAGAGGATTTGGGTGGAAACTAAAGGGTCAGCAGAAATAACTCAGGGCAGAGTGAGAAGCAGAATCCCAGACTCATGGAACTGAGGATTTGGAGAGAGCCTAAGAGCTCCTCTAGTACAACTCTCATTTTTCAGAGACCCAGAAATAAGTGGGGCAGCTGAACACTTCCTAGAGATTTGCTTACTTTTAGGCAAATTGACCTCTTTATGCTAATGGTTTAAAAACAACAACAAAGAACCCTCTCTATTTCAGGCTGGGAATATGGAATTACTATTCCTCCTGATAACAAGCCAAAGTCCTGGGTTGCTGCAGAGAAGATGTATCATACACACAGGAGGCGACGAATGGTCCGCAAACGCAGAAAGGATTTAACACAGTCGGCTGCAAGTACTGCAAGGGTAAGAGGGTCAATGAGAAATGCACTTCTATTCTTCACAAATGACCAAGAACATTCAGGTGTCCATTTCTAAAGGACCTAATGTTCTAGGCAGTGATGGGAAAAGAATTCCCCCAACAAATATTTCTTGTTTAATAATGAATTATTTCCATGCAGGTGAGTCTAGAAGGTCTTACACATTATTCCATGATCCTTTTACCTACGAGGTGGCATAATGTAGCAGAAGAACCATATGAGAGTTAGTATATATGGGTACTGGTCTTGTCTCTGCCTGTGACTTGTTCTATGTAGCTATTAACAAGTCATTTCATCCCATTAAGGATAGTTTATTACTATTTTATATCATCTGTAAGATAAAGGAGTTGTAGTAGGATAATCACTAAGGTTCCTTTAAGTTTTGAAACCCTCTTTCTACTATTGACTTTATGTAATATTTAAATTCTGACATCAATATCACAAAAGATAAGATTGTGCTAGGGGGCAGCTGGGTAGCTCAGTGGAGTGAGAGTCAGGCCTAGAGACAG
This sequence comes from Gracilinanus agilis, assembly GCF_016433145.1. Taxonomy (NCBI): domain Eukaryota; kingdom Metazoa; phylum Chordata; class Mammalia; order Didelphimorphia; family Didelphidae; genus Gracilinanus; species Gracilinanus agilis. The sequence goes on along the minus strand of NC_058131.1, from coordinate 643,486,817 downwards.
GAGGTCCTAGGTTCAAACCCGGCCTCAGCCACTTCCCAGCTGTGTGACCCTAGGCAAGTCACTTGACCCCCATTGCCCACCCTTACCAATCTTCCACCTATGAGACAATACACCGAAGTACAAGGGTTAAAAAAAAAAGATTGTGCTAAAATGAATTTGTGTATCATATTTAATTTGGATAAATAGGTGATAGAGATAAAAAACAAACCAAAACAGCATCAGGTACTATTTGAAAGCATAAAATATGCCTTACTTCACTTTGTTATACACTAAGTTGGCCATACTATTAATATATTTAAGTAAAACACACTAGAAAGAACTACTTTTTTAAATAATAGAAATAGAGTAGGTGATATTTTCTGTTTGCCTATTAAGTATCTATGTGATCTTGGGTAATTAATTGTCCTCCTCATCCAGTTTGCCCATTTGTAAAATGGATGATGTGAATACCTTTTCTCATTCCTTGAAAAGAATCAGTGAGAATAAGAGCAAATAATATGTGGAAAGCTGAAATGAAGTTATTTTTTGCTCATTTTAGGGGTGGGAAGCAATAGAAGATAAAGAAGGATGGGAATATGCATCTTTAATCGGATGGAAATTTCACTGGAAACAGCGTAGTTCAGATACTTTTCGTCGAAGACGCTGGAGAAGAAAGATGGCTCCTTCTGAAACACATGGTTCAGCTGCTATCTTTAAACTTGAAGGTGCCATTGTAAGTACATCAATACCTCAACAGGTCCATAATCTAGTCTATGTGGGTGACCACTTTGTCAATGCAATAGGGCATCTGCTCCATACCTTCCACATTTTACAAAGAACATTGATAAATTAAAGTTTTTCTCAAGGAGAGCAGAGCCAGCATCTTGAAGGGCATATCTTATGAGGATCAGTTGAAGGAATAGGCAACATTTAACCAAAAGAAGAAAAGAGTTAGGGGCAACATAATAGCTGCCTTAAAGTACCTGAAGGATTGTCCCGCAGAAGAAAGAATAAGCATGTTTTGTTTGGCCCCAGAAGAAAGAAATAAAAACCATGGGTACAAGTTACAAAGAACACAACTTGAATGAATGAATGAATGAACAACTAAATAAAAAACATTCAGTGCTTACTATGTGCCAGGTACTGTGACAAATGATGGGAATTAAAAGGCAAGTATGCAAGACAGTCTTTTCCCTCAAAAAGCTTACATTCTAAGAGAGGAGTACAATGTATTAGAGTTGGAATGAGGTGATGAGAATACATGAATGGTAGTCTGGTTTAGAAAAAGCTGACCAGAGTTATGATGACTGGGCTTCTGGCATGATAAGATGAGAAGCTCACCTAGTAGAACCCAAGGTGCCAGAGGCAGACTCTGAGTTCAAGAAGGCAAAAGAAGGGGAAATGCCCAGAAGACAGACAGCAGTCTTTGGAAATGGCCAGGAAAAGAAATTTAGATTTAGAAAAGTGAAACTCTGCTTTGAGCCACTATAGAACTTAATGTAGACTCATGGTTTTTTTCTTTAAAGTCCAGGAAAGTTGATCACATGAATTCACTTTTGCCCCTTTTCCCATTTCCCCTTCTTTCCCACTCCTTTATAGCAAACAATTGCTCATAATGCAATAAAAGTTAACTTATCTTTATTTGGAGACAAAACCCATTATGAAAGTACAAACAAATAAGCTTTAAAAAGAACAGGAAATTCCAAAGGGTAAGCTACACCAGTCTAGCTGGCAGTGATGAAGCAAAAAGGCAGAGGAGGAAGTAATGAATGGATAAATTCACCAGGTCCTAGAAATGAGTTGAAGAAAGCACAGTAGCATCCTCTCTTCAAATGAATAATTCTTTGAGAGGATCAGTGAGTTAGATAAGACCCCGACATTTATGTTGTTCAGTCATTCTTCAGCTGTGTTCAACTCTTTGTGACCCTATTTGGGGTTTTCTTGGCAAAAATACTGGATTGTTTGCCATTTCCTTCTCTGGGTCATTTTGCAGATGAAGAAACTGGGGCAAACAGGGTTAAGTGACTTGCCTAGTGTCACACAACTTGTAAGTGCCTGAGGCCAGATTCGAACTCAGAAAAATGAATCTTCCTGACTCTAGGTTCAGCACTCTCTCCACTACACCACATAGCTAACCTCTAGTTTCTCATGATTATAGTCAATTTAGGGTAACAAGGTACCTCACAATTCGCTTACAATTGACTTTCCCCCTTTTGTCCCCCTCTCCCATGCTTCTGCTCCCCAGTGCTCATCCTCCTCCTCTCCCAGGACTAAAACCTTACCCAGATCCCCCCATCCCATCCAGTTCCTGTTTCTCCTGATCTTTCAGTCTCTTTTTACACCTGGGAAAAACTATACTTCTCAGCAGTCCCTGCCGCTGATATCAGACAACATAAGAAAAAGCTTCCTAAAATTGAAGCTATCCAAAAAAAAAAAAAAAAAAGGAAAAGAAAAAAGAAAAGTCGTCTTTACGAGCCTAATTGACTTCCTTTGGGAATTTTGAGGATAGAATTCTTGTCTGAGGAGCTAATTTGAAACAGATTCTCTAGCAACTACTTTAATATTCTTGCTCACTCCAAACCTTGTTTCTAAAAGAACTGTAATTTCTTTTCCCCACCCCAAGTACCTGCTTTTAAAGCCATTTAAATAGAAATAAAATTTTAAAATAGAAAATATGTAGTAATTTCCTGGCATCTTCTTACTATCCAAGATAAAAACCTATTCAGCAATTTAAAATGACATTTAAGTCTATTTAGAGAACCTTACCAACACATACTTCCACCAGAGAATTGAGTGCCTACAACTTAGTTTTTTGATCCTCACTCAAACAGGGACTGATTTCCACTCAAGAAAGATCTCCATGTCCAAAGTTCCATCCAACTGTGTGACAAAAAAATAAAGGCCATTCCTCTGATAATTTAAGAGCCTTTAGTAGCCTCCTTTCTTTTCTTTTCTTTTCTTTTCTTTTCTTTTCTTTTCTTTTCTTTTCTTTTCTTTTCTTTTCTTTTCTTTTCTTTTCTTTTCTTTTCTTTTCTTTTCTTTTCTCTTCTCTTCTCTTCTCTTCTCTTCTCTTCTCTTCTCTTCTCTTCTCTTCTCTTCTCTTCTCTTCTCTTCTTTTCCTTTTTAAAACCCTTACCTTCTGTCTTAAAGTTAATACTAAGTATTCCTTCTAAGACAGAAAAATAGTAAGGGCTAGGCAATGGGAATTAAGTGATTTGCCCAGGGTCTCACAGCTAGGAAGTGTCTGAGGCCAGATTTGAAGCCAAGACCTCCCATCTCTAGACCTAGCTCTTTATCTATACTTCCTTCATTGACAGCTTCCTTGATTTTTCAAGCAAGAAAGTGGGAGTATTTATTATAGGCAATATATTATATATTATATTAGATATATAGACACAATATAATTATGAAGACCCTTTTTTAATTTTTTATGATAATTCATATTTATATAATTACTTTGGGTTTTTAAGATGTCATTGAAACATTTTATTTTTATATCATCTTGACTACCAAATATATTTCCATCTTCCAAATCCCAGAGAACCATTCCTTGAAACAATAAAAAAAGAGAGGAAAAAATTCAGCAAAACTTATTAAAACATAACTATGACAAATATATGCAATGTTTCACACCCTAATCTCACAACTTTGTAAATAAAGAAGGAAAAATAAAGATCTTCTCATCTCTTCTCCAGGCTTATATTTTTGGAGGAATATAATTGCATAATCTAGGTTACTTTTGTTATTGTTCTTTCTTCTTAGAGTGTTACAGTCACTGCATATAGTCTTTATGTGATTCTGCTTGTCTCATTCTGTGTCAGTTCACATAAGATTTCTCATGCTTCTCAGTATTTGTCATATTTATTGTTTCTTACACCATAGTAATATTCCATTATATTTTCATGTTCTTCAATTTATTTTTATTTAGCTATTGGCCAACCAATGGAAATCCCTTTCCTTTAGTAAAAAATCCTTACTAAAATCCAGTTTTCTGAGAAAGGTATTTTTCCCATTATTTACAGTATAGTTGATTTATGTTTTACATTTTATCCCAGGGAGCAGACACTACTGATGATGGAGATGAAAAGAGCATGGAAAAACACAAACATAGTGCAACAACTGTGTTTGGTGCAAACACTCCAATTGTTTCCTGTAATTTTGACAGTAAGTTCCTAGCATTCAGTTTGAGAATCTTTCTTCTGTATCTATCATTATTAATCCCATAAAGAGGTGCATTTGGTGCTAAATAAACTTTAATGAAATTTAAAAAGTGAAATGTGGTATTTTTTAATATGTATATTCTGGAGTTTTTAAATTGCCAGTTTCTACCTGGCCTGGCTAATATACATATGTATGTACATAAAGGAAATTTGCTATGTTATGTTTCTTATAAATTAATTTTGGTTCTTTTTTTAAGGAGTATACAATTATCACCTTCGCTGCTATATATATCAAGCTCGAAATCTTATGGCTTTAGATAAAGATAGTTTTTCAGGTAAGAAAAAAACTTAAAATCCCCAAACATTATTATATAATAAGTCAGCAATATTTTACAGTAAGATGTTTATTATTCCCTATTTGGTCATTTCTAAAAAGCTGGGGGACACATGGTGGTAGACTGCCATCTGGTGGTATTTCAGAGAATCAGGGATCCAGGCTTCTTACCGCAAATAAAAAGGAAAAGATTCAGTGATGGAGAATCTTCAACCATCCTTTTCTTACATCTTTTTGCTTTTCTCTGAAACTTACACAAAAATGAAGTATTTTGAAGAAATGAACAGGTTTCTAGACAGGTTAGTTCCAAGAGCATTTAATTTAGGGATCGAGTTTCTGCCTCTGTTTGTGTGTGTGTGTCTGTAGTTGTACTTATTCTAGACCAAAGATGCTAGAAAACATTTTCATGTTTCCACTAGGGGGTGCCCCCTCACTGAAAGTCAGAAGTTGAAATAGTGAAAAAAAAATCAAAGACATTCAAGCTGTCCAGAAGAGAAGTTTGCTTCTGCTCTCTTCTGATAAGAAGGAATACAGTGGTTGTTTCCAGTTTAATGTGTTAGAATTATAGATTTAAAACTGGAAGAACGTTGCCTATTTCATCCCTTAGATACTGAGACCCAGAGAAATGACTCACTAAGGTCATGTAGGTTGAAAGGAGAAGGACCAATTGTAAACTAAGGTCCAGTGATCCTCCATGTTCAAGGCAGAAGAACCTCTCACTTCTCCATGCTCAAGGATGAAAGAAAGATTTTTATTTATGTGACCAATAGTTGAGTTACTAATAAAACAGACACAGTATACATAAGGGAAAGAGCACTGGACTTAGAAGCAAAGAATGAAGGATCAAATCCTGGCTCAGCCGCTTGCTACTTATTTGATGTTGGGCAAGTTCTGGGTCTCTGGTTCCTATATAAAATCAAGGATTGTACTAGATGACTTCTAAGTTCCCTTCTAGCTCTAATTCTACAATCTTGTGACACCTATCACATACAATATTGGCTTTTGGTATACCTTTAAGGAATTTGTTTTTTGGTGTATATGTTTTAATTGAACAGTTAGGAGAATGGAATGAACAATTTGGTTTTTAAAATGCTTGTTATTTGATAATTAAAAAAAAGAAATGATGGGATTGGAAAAATAAATTTGATTAATTCAACCCAAGTGTTCCTAGATCCAAAAATAGTTTGTCACCTACATGCCATGCTGTCTTTCATTCAAAGATACATATGTTAAAAAGATAGAATCCCACACCAATAGTAGCATGGAGCTTCTCCAGCCAACCTATCATCTGTGATAATTTTTAGGTAGTAGGTCAGTATAGATAAGGGTTGTACCTCAGAAGTCTGGATCTTTGGTTCATTTATTCATTTGGTTCATTTATCTTGTTTATTTATTTTAGACCCCTATGCCCATGTTTCATTCCTCCATCGGAGCCAAACAACTGAAATAATCCACTCAACACTGAATCCAACCTGGGACCAAACTCTAATATTTGATGATATTGAAATTTTTGGAGAACCACAAACAATCATACAAAACCCACCCAAAGTTGTCATTGAACTCTTTGACAATGACCAAGTAGTAAGTCATCTGGAATTTCCCTAATGGTTGGGGGGACGGATATCTGAAATAATTTTAGGTGTCTAATTTGGGAGTTGCTTATTTTCCCAGGGCAAAGATGAATTTTTAGGTCGAAGTTTTTGCTCCCCAATTGTCAAACTAAATCCGGAAGTCGACATCACCCCTAAGCTTCTCTGGCACCCAGTCATAAATGGAGACAAGGCTTGTGGGGATGTACTTGTAGCTGCTGAGCTTATTCTCACAGATAAGGTAATTTGTCAGTTTTCTGTTCACTCCTTTCCAAGATGGTCAGATGAACATGTTCATGTTCATGTGCTCTGGAATGCTTTATTTAAAATAAAGAAAGATGTTAACATTACCATATTTATTTTACCAGGTTGGGTCCAATCTTCCAATTCTCCCATCCCAGAGGGCTCCAAATCTCTACATGGTTCCTCAAGGAATTAGGCCTGTGGTTCAACTCACTGCTATTGAGGTACTTTTCTCTTTTTCCTGATTTGAATAAATCAAAAGAATATGTTTCCTGTGGGGGGCAATTCTCCTGGGAAGGGAATAGGGAGTAGACCTATTATTTCATTGGCACAAGGAACAACCAGGTGAGGAAGTTCTTTCTACCAATGCAAGTTGGCACCTTATCTTTTAGAAAGTTGCCTAAAACACTGAGAGATTAAATGACTTGACCCAAGTCACATAGCAAATATGTATTAGAAGAAGGACTTGAACTCAAGTCTTCCTTTCTTCAAAGTTAGTTCTCTCTATCTACTACTCCGTAAGTTTAAAAATTTTTAAATTTCACATATGTGAAAAAAAACTGGGTCAGTCACATGTCTAGAGTAAGGTAAAAAACAAAACAAACAAAACAAACAAACAAACTAAAGGGCACTGGTCCAAAGGGCTGAGAAAGCTTCCAGCACCTTGGACAGATTCTCTACAGCAATTTGGAGGTGAGGCAAGATGGTGCCATGAAAAGTATATTAAGCTAAGAGTTAAGAAACCTTAGCTGGAGCTCAACATGTGCCCAATTGTGTGACCTTACACAAGTTACTTAACCTCTTTCTGGCTTTGGCCTTCTTATTTAAAGTGAAAAGACTGGATTAGTTGATTTCTAAGGTCTCTTCTAGGACTAAATCTATTGATTTCTGTCTTAAGGAAAAACATTGACAAGACATGCAAAATGAGAAGGTGTTGAGAAGTTCTGATCTGTATTGGGAGGGATGGGGTAAGAGGAAATAAGAGGACTCTTGTCAATATAAATTAAAGATCCATCAAGTCAGTGCATAAAAGAATACCCTCTCATATACCACCCTTGTATGGAGTGTAATATGATTATGGAGTGGGCAGCTGTCTCGTGGTCTTTGTAGGGACATTATAGATAGCCTATGAGTGGAATCTTCTCCAGAGATAATGAATAACTAGCTAGGCCTAACCAAAAATTTTCTTGAAGGCAGTGTACTGAGCAGTTCAGAATGATGGTGAGAAAATGGGAAAAAGTAAAGATGTTCATATCAGTACATCTGGGTGGTGGGGGTAGGGAAGAGGAAGGAATAGGAATAAAACAGTGGTAAGTGATGCCATTGTAGGCCAAGGAAATCATCATGCGCTGGTGTAGGTACCTAACTCAGTGGCTTGGAGTATCTACTTCTGGCATGCTTTCCAGGAGCTAACAGTTCCCTGCACAGGTCCAAGCAGCTCTGACCCTATTATTCCAGAACCCTTCTCAATGATCAGATTATTAATTAAATTAATAATAATTTAAAAATTAAAATATTTTTAAAAAGTTATTCATGGGATCAAAGAATTTAGAATTGAGAAAACCTTAAGAAACATCTGGTCCAATCACCTCATGAGGGACTTGAAATCCATGGAGAAAAAGTGACTTGTCCAGTGACATATAGCTAGTTAGTGTCAAAAAGAGGATTTAGAACCAAGGTTTTCTGACTCTTAGATCAAGTGTTCTTTCTACTGCCCCAGACTGACCCTTGAAATCCAAGGAAAATGTCCTTTCTGAAATAGAAAGCTGAGGATTTGGGAGGAAAGGTCATTTATTCTACATACCTTCTGTGCTATTATTTCTTAAAACATTTTTAGACATTTAAAAAATAACTAAGCAGGAATCAGGCCTAAAAAATTCCTTGGTTATAAACAACTCGTTCTTAGAATACTTTTTCCTTTTGAATATCAATACTTGGTGTGCTGACTTTCCTTCATTCCCTTAACAATTTTCCTCTTTTTTTTTCATTGCAGATTTTAGCTTGGGGCTTAAGAAACATGAAAAATTACCAGATGGCTTCTGTGACTTCTCCAAGTCTTATCATAGAGTGTGGAGGTGAAAGGATAGAATCAGCATTGATCAAAAACCTTAAGAAGACACCCAACTTTCCTAGTTCTGTTCTCTTCATGAAAGTGGTACTGTATCAATCCTACCAATGGATATATTTAGTATGTTAATAGTTAAATTACATTAAATGTGGAGGCACATAATATACTGAATATGTGACGGATATGAGGCTCTATACAGAAGGGTCTTAAGAGTTGGTTGGCATTCCCTTCCTCCAACACATCTTGAATGTATGACTCCAGAACAAAACTTCCAATGCCCTGAGAAATGTTGTAAGACTATGAGTTTAGGGAAGGTTACGTCAATTTGTATTGGAAGAGGAAAATTCTCCCTAGGAACTTCTTACATTGATAAAATTGCAGCTCTAATAAAAAAATGAGGAAAGATCTATGATTTTATCAGCTTTGGGAAGTCTGATATAATTCAAGACACATATTACATTGGAACTCCTTCCACCAACACAGGTCACAATCTATCTGTGATTTAGATAAGGCCTAAGGAGTTACCTGAACCATAACAGACAGATGGAAATTTCTTAGTTAAATGTGTAGGTAGGGGGCAGCTGGATGGCTCAGTGGATTGAGAGCCAGACCTAGAGACAGGAGGTCCTAGGTTCAAATCTGGCCTCAGACACTTCCTAGCTGTGTGACCCTGGGCAAGTCACTTAACCTCCATTGCCTAGCCCCCTGTAACAAATAAAATTAATATAGAAGGATATATATATATATGGGTTTAATAAAAAAAATTTTAAAAATATGTAAAAAAATAAAAATAGTGTAGTAGTTAATGTGTTTTATTATATACATATAGTGCTTTAAAATTTTCAAAGCATTCTTTATGTTATCTCATCATCAAATATCTCCATTGTCACAGTGGTGCCCATGAATAGTCATTATAATGGTACCTTCTGCTTTTTCATCTCTTTAGCTCTCAGTTAAATGCCAGATTTTCTTAGTTCCCAAAGACCACTCAACTCAGGAAATGTTTAAATGCCTACTATATATATGCATATATATATGCATATATATATATACATATATATATATACACACAAAGCATGCTGGTGGTGGCAATGCTCATAGTCAAGTCAAAATACCTATTATTATATTTGTATTGGAATTTGTGTTGTTCTTCTCAGTTTTCAAAGCATTATATCCATTATCTCAGTGGAGACTTATGCGATAGATAGGGCAGAAATGATGATTTCTATTTCATGGATGAGAAAACCAAGACTCGGAGAAGTTAGGAATTTGTCTACAGTCATCTAACTAGTAAGTGGCAAAGTCAAGTCTTAAATGCTGGTCCTTGTTTTTTTCACTTCAACTCACATTGCTTTTTATCAAGAATAGGAATCGACTAGAATAGAATCCCCTTGACCACTGGCTTACACCACTGGCATAATTAACATCTTCATCTAAAACAATTCCTCTCCAGCTGAGGAGCAAAGAAAGGAAATTGCTGAGTGCCTTAATGCTAACACTCATTGGACCTGGAAAGAATGGTGAAACTTGGACAAACCATGCCCCAGGGCAGCTGTCTTACTTTTCCCACGGGAGTCACACCAAGGTCATAAGAGATGAGATGGATTAGACTCAGAGCAGAGTTCATGATGACAGAATTTAGGTTTCATCTCAATAATCAGATGTAGTCATAACCCCAGCCTGAACCTGCATGTTGGGGTAAAGAGTCACGAAGGTGATTATGTCTCAAAACCAGGTCTCAAAGTGGTTCCCATCGTGCTATTCCTCTGTCTCTGCTTCCTCTAGCTCCAAGGACATGTCTGCTTCTAAACTTTAGCTTGATCAGACACTGGGGAACAGAACAGTTTCAAGTTTGGGAGAGACATTTGGTTTATTCATGGCCCTATCTTCTAGTTTCTGGTTCACATGTAAAACTAAAGCTCTATCTAAACTCAAGGCTGGAGCTGAGGCATGACTCCTTTATGTGACTCCTTAATCTGATTGTACCATAGGGGTCTCTTCCAGTTGGATGATGTACATGATTGGTGAATGATGTATGTAAAATATATATAGTAGTGGATGATATATACACAAAATATATGTATATCTATTTTTGTTTATGATCTTCTAAAGCAGTGGTTCCCAAACTTTTTTGGCCTACTGCCCCCTTTCCAGAAAAAATATTACTTAGCCCCCTGGAAATTAATTTTAAAAAAATTTTAATAGCAATTAATAAGAAAGATAAATGCACCTGTGGCTATCACCACCTCCCTGGATCGCTGCAGCAACCAACAAGGGGTGGTAGTGCCCACTTTGGGAATCACTGCTCTAAAGCTAAAGTTTTCAACCATTGATCCAGGTGCTTTGAGATGACAAATTCCCTTAATTAAAAGTTAACAGTTTCATCTATCAATTTCGTCTTAATGTGTTTTGATTCACTTTGGGTATGTGTTCAGTTAACAAGTCATTGAATATTTATTAGGCCCTACTATTTGCCAGGCTCTATGCTAAGCTGTGGGGATCCAATAAAAAGGCAAAACCAAAGCAAAACAAACAAAAAAATCCCCAACCAGTTTGGACTCTCAAAAAAGCTCATAATCTAATGGGGGAAATAACAAACAAACAAATATGCACAAATTATGTACAGGATAAATGGGAAATAATGTAAAAAAAGGAAGATAATAGAATTAAGAGGGTTTGAGAAAAGATTCCTGTAAAAGATGAGATTTTAGGTGGAACTTAAAGGAAGCTAAAGAGTTCAATATTTGGAGTCAATATTTGGAGGCATGAGAAAATGCTTGGAGTCAAGAGATACAGTTTGCTTAGCATAGTGCCTGGCACAAAGTTTAATAATGTTAATTATTTTAAAATGTTTATTGACTTGAATGTGGCCTCCTTCAAAGACAACACTTGGATCTTAAATTATTGTAATATTTGTGCATTCTCATCCTACTTTGAAAGTAATCTTTCAATAGGACAGGTGAGTGTTTCTGCCCAAAAGAATTGCTTTTCTTTAGTTACCTACATATCTTTTAGGCTAGGACAAAATAGGGGAGAAACCAAAGTTAGATTCGGCCATAACTGGTATGGGATATCTGAGACTATGTTCCAAGGTGCTAACATTTAGAAGACAATAATAGCCTTTACATGCCTTCAGTACCATAGAAATTTAGAAACTACTGAGCTTAGCACCTCTACAGTGAAAATAAGAAGCTAGCTGGTAGCACCTTTCCCCCTAAAGAGCCCTCTCCAGTGCAGCAGATTGTTCTTGCTGTGTCTCAAAGACTTGCACCAATGGAGGCTTGTGCCTCAATGTTTTTATTGGCTCTCCAACTGAATCCATCTTAAAATGTCAATTTTTTTTGGTGAAGTTATCCCCAGGCATGAAAAGTGCTAATTATGGCTCTGATGAGATTGGTAAATTTTTACATTTATTTTAAAAGCCTCTATAGTTATCCTAAAGCAAAGTAATAAAGCTCTGTTGAACTCACAGCTATTGCCCAAGGAAGAATTGTACACACCACCGTTGGTTATTAAAGTGATCGACCACAGACAATTTGGGCGGAAGCCCATCGTGGGCCAGTGCACCATCAACCTTCTTGAACAGTTTCGTTGTGACCCTTATGCATTTAAGGAAGATATCGCACCCCAGGTAAAAGGTAAGTATCAATGGTGACTTGAGTTCATGCCAAGCCTTTCTTGTAGAAACCCCGGAGGCAATACATGCTTTATCCTTTGTGCCAATCAAAATTCCTGACTGGGGAAACAGGGAAGGAAAAAGCATTGCTAATCCCCCATCATGGACGGGGAAGCATGTAGAAGTTAATTGATTTGTACAGTCACACAGCTTGTCGCTAGCAGAGGGTCAGAGGTCTTCTAGGTAACTTTGCCTCTAATTACTTCCTCTTTTTTCTAAATAAAGGGGAATTGCAAATGGTAGAGGGAGTGCTTATAGCAATCATGGAAGGAACAAGGTATAGAATTTTGTGTCCATCTTATCCTGCCTTGAAGAAACTTGATTATGTTCCTGGAGAGGATCTTGTTCTGTGGAGGCTGTATAACACAGCAGAAAGAATGGTGGGCCTGGAGTTAGGGAGATCTTGGTTCATAGTCTTTCTTTGCTACTTCTTAGCTGTGTGGCTATGGGCAAGCCACCTAGTAACTTTGAGTCCTTAGGCAGCGAGGTGGTCCAGTCAGAGGGCACTGGGCCTGGAGCCAGGAAAATACCAGTTCAAATTCAACCTCTCATATCTACTAGCTCTTAGGCTTAGCTGTCGAAATCTATTTATCATCTCCAGATAGTCTGATAAGGATGGCTTCGTTGATAAGAAAGTAATGGACACGGGAGATCTTTCTGTTAACTCTTAGCTGCTTCTCCGTCTCTGGCAATGAGCTTGGGATTTTATTATATAATGTATATCAAACCCAATTCACACACACACACACAAAGGAACTTCACAGTTGTGCAGAAATTACAAATTATGTCATATCAAAGCACAAAAAACCTCACTGGCTTCAAAATAGAACAAGGGCAAGGCTGAATTTTGACTGGCCCATTATCAGTCAACTAAGTCTGGGAATACTTTCTCAGGGGCGAATAGCCCCCACTGGAGGAGGTTTTGTCTAGATTTAGCCTTGGCTCTCTGAAACCAAGCAGTTGTATTTCTGACCAAGAGAGAATGTTAGCCTCTTGACTGCTGATTTGCTAAGAGCTTAAAGCTTTCCAGTAAGGCTATATTGCTTTCTAATAAGAAAAGGTGTGGATCATAAAAGAGGTCAAAAGAGGAATCTCAGATTTTTACCTTAGATAGCCCAACCTGTCTGGCTCTGACTAGCAGAGTAGCTTTCTATGGGGTCCAGATAAAAATATCTATTTGAGACTCTGTTTCTCTTATTGGCCTCCCATACTTAGCCAAGTCACCTAACTGCTAATTGCCTCAGTTTCCTCAATTATGAGATAAGGACAATAATAACACCTATCTCCCAGAACTGTTAAGAAGACAAATTGAGATACTATTTGAAAAGTGCTTTGCAATCCTTAAAGCAATATATAAATAATAGCAATTATTGAATCTTGGTTCACTCATTTGTCAAACAAGGATAGTAATGTTAGTATTTATCTTAAATGGCTTTGTAAGGCTCAAATAAGATAGCATATGTGCAACATAATAGCTCTATAAATATCAGTCATTTTTCTTATGAATTAATCTGACAAACATTTATTAAATGCTTACTATGTGCCAGGTGGTAAGGATACAAAAACTAAAACAAAATTATGCTTGGCCTCAAGAAGTTTATGGTTATGAAGATCTTATACTCAATTAAGCATCTTTAGTTATAGAAACAAATCAAACAGATGATAGCACAGTAAATATGCTTCTTATGCAAAATTTTTATAATAAAATATTTTTCTAGCCAAGAAATGCCTTATGAAATGTTAACATTAAGAGCTAAAGTTATTTGTAATTTGTTTCTGATACCATTACATCATGGCTTCAATTAGAACCATTCCTAATGCTTTATTTTGGACTCATAAGATGGACAAAAAGATTTGAGATAAGAGGTATGTTAGTGAGGAATCATGAATAGAAGCATGAGCCTCTGGAGAGTCCATTCAAGTGGGAAAATGTCGCTCTGAATATACTTGTTAGAGGTGATGTAACAGTAGCCTAGCATTAAAAAGCTCATGCTTGAACATATATTCAGTGTAGCACTATGGATACCACCTCCTTATTGCCCATTTCCCCATTTCTCTTGAGAGTCCCACTATCCTTTCAGCCTACACAGGATGGTGACTTCCAAGCCATCCTTAACTCCTGTCTTTCCCTCCCTGCCCACCATACTTTTTAGTTTGCTGGGCTCTGTTGATCCCCTCTCAACGACATGAATTGCTTTTCAGCTTCTATCTTGTCTGCCCCACTTAACCGGGATGTGGTTATTGAAGTTGAGGACACAAAACCATTGCTTCCAACCAAGGTAAGTTTCAAAGTTGGTCTAAAAATTTTATTATTTGGCTTTGATCGATGCCAAAAGAGTTGGCTTTCAGGAAAACAGCCACTTAATTTCATTTATCAAAAATAAAAACGGTTTTTTTACATCATGTAAGTTTTAAAATACCAAGCAAGTTTTGAGTGTATATAAGAGAAAAAAACGTCCAACAAGATGTGCTTTTGTTGTTGTTTGGTCATTTTCAGTAGTGTCTGACTCTTCATGATGTCATTTGGGATTTTATTGGCAAAGACACTGGAGTGGTTTGCCATTTTCTTCTCCAACTTATTTTATAGAAAAGGAAACTGAGACAAACAGTGTTAAATGACTTGGGGATATTCAAGCAGAAAGTGGATGACTATTTGTTGGAGATGTTTGTTAAACTGAGTTGTTAAATTGATTTTGAATGTTAGAAAAGGAAATCCTGAATCAAGCAAAGAGTAAAATGAGACAGTTTTTTAGTTTCTTTCCAATGGTATATGGCAGGGGTTAGCAAACTACACCAAGGCAAGCTAATATTGGCTTTTACATTTTTGGGTAAAGTTTTATTTTATTTAAAAATGTAAAACTATTCTTAGCTCAAATGTCCATACAACAAGAATTTGGTCTTCAAGTTATAGTTTGCCAGCCCTTGGTCTATAAGATAATTTGCTTCATGAAAAAAAAGATAGAAAGAAAAAACTATACTGTTAATTTTGCTGCATGCCCAAATTGAGTGTATCTATGAGGCAGAAGTGGTACTCTTTTTAGATATTACTATATTTGATGATATACAAGTTATCCTGAACTCTAAAATTTACTGAAGAACAATGAGGAGAAAAATGTTAAAACAAGACTCTGGTCTGTTATTCTCTTGCCCCTGCCAAAATAATTTCTACTAATTCTAGAAAACTGAAAAGGAAAAAGAAAAATCATACTATTTTTACTCAGAAAATATAAGGCAAAAAATTCTTTGCTATGTAGATATGGCCTAAGGGAGGCATCTTGGTGGCACAGGGGGATAGAGTGCTAGATCTGAAACACTTCCTAGCTATGAGGCCCTGGGTAAATCACTTAATCCTGTTTGTCTCAGTTTTCTCATCTGTAAAATGAACTGGAGAAGGCATGGCAAATTATTCTAGTCTGAGATTTAATGAGGAAGTAGCACTAGAATATGGATCAGTAAAAAAAAAATCTCATTTCAAAAAGGTATTAAAAATGTACATTTAAGAACAGATTTGAATCTGTACTCTAAAAAAATCTGTAAAGAGTGTCCCCCCCAACATACTCTCTCACACACTCACACACTCAACATTCTACCTAGCCACCTAATGAAATGGCAGCTTGGACATCTTTTAGGAGAAAAGCTGAATTCTCAGGGTGCATGGGATCCCCAAAGCATGCCTGAAGCAGGAACCAGGGTCTGAAGGGAGGAGAAAGAATACTTATTATTTTTATTATGTAGTTATTATTTTACATTTTATTAATTTTATTTTATATTTACTATTTTTACTACTTTATTATTTATTATAATACTATTACCTTTTTAAAAAACCTTTACCTTCTGTCTTACTATCATTTCTAAGACTGAAGGGCAAGGGTTAGGCAACTAGGGTTAAATGACTGGGTCATACAGGTAGGAAGTGTCTGAGGCCAAATTTGAGCCCAGATCCTTGCAGATTCAGGGCTGGTGCTCTATCCTCTGTGCTAACTGTCCCTACTACTCTTATTTTTATCCTGAGATTTTATAACAGGAACAGAGAAGGTTGTCTTGAGTCCTAGGTTATATCTGTGATCTGACATAATTCTGCCCCCTTCATTGTCAACTTTAAATGCTTCTTGTGACCAGAGCTATAGGAGAGTCAGAAGAAGTACAAAACACATCCCTATCAATGCTCTCTCTAATTTTTTTTGAGTTGTGAGTGGGTTGACTAAGCTAGTAAGGCAACAAACCATAAAAACCGAGCATATGTCAATCAATCTATCAATCAACAAACTTTTGTGAAGTATTACTATCTGACTGGCCCTGGAGAGTGAACAGAGTTTATAGTGTGTAATAAATTTGGGAGAGCTAGTATTGGGGAAGCCATTAGTTATTCATACCTTACCGTGAATTAGTTTAATCAGCACTGCTTTTCTAACACCTGTCTGAGATTTAATGAGGAAGTAGCAATTTTGATAGACCAAAAAGCAACAGTTGTGAGAAGCTACCTTAAAAAAAAATCATAGTAGTTTAAAAATGGCAGCTACCATCACCTTGATTTCGTGTAAGAAATTCTAATCACATTTTTGCCATTAACTTGCTGTATGATCTTGAGCAAATCATTAACCTCTCTGGGTCTTAGATTGCTCACTTGTAAAATGGAAGAAGCTAAACTAGTTGAAGATGACCATAGCTAGCTCTCACATTGGCAAGATGGTAACTATAAATGTAGTTGGTGTCTGTTCAGTCAAATGAACTGAGTAAAGCTTGGAAACATTAATCAGTCTCGTTGGCTGATGTTTTATTGACCTTTATGGCCACATATTCAATTCAGATGAAATAAATATAGATATATTCAGTGGATTAGGTTGAAATAAACTTCACTGGTCCAAGGGGACTACAATTGCCATTGGGTTCTGGATAAGAAGATGGAGCTTCACTCCTCCTTCAAGCCATAGAATTTTTTTGAAGCCAGTGCTTGAGCTCCCATCAGTCTGGTGAGCTATGAATTGACATGAAAAAAACAAATGGGCTGAGGATGGGGTGGGAAGAGGTATTGAATGTTTCAGAGAACTGGCCTTCTAATGTGCCAGTCCAATGATCCACTGGACTCCATTGTGGAAGATTCAATGATTACCTTCCCATTTCTAGTGTTTAAGCAGCATGTCCACAGCAATCAGCAAAATGGCTCCTCCAAGAACAGTGCATGTATGTATGCTAAGAAAATGCATGAAGCTGACTGGGAAAGGTTGGACCTTGGGCTAGGTCTCTAATTTTCCTTTTGAGGGTTTTCTTATAGGGAAGTTTTGTAGCAAAAGATGCTTTTTATGGTTGGTGATCTATGAAAAAGGGAAGCTCCTATTTCTTTGAACACTCTTATTCTTTCCACAGATATATGATTGACTATAGTCAAACTAAGCAATTCTCTTGCTGTTGGACATGAACTGGTGTCCAACAGCACTCATATATGACAAATAAATGAGTGGATTTTAGTATTCAAAAACAACAAGGATAATTTGGGATAGTGTTTTTTCAGGGTTTTCATTAAAATAATGGATTTGCACTGTGGAAAAATAATTGTGAGCACCATCAATAAACTAATGATATATTTAACTGTATTTAGTGAACCAGGTGAGAATTAAAGCTCAGAGAAAGCAATCTTTCTCTCCAAAATCATTGATTTAATTCTAAATATGACTTCTATACATTTCTTTTTTATCGTTTCTCTATCAATAATCTTTTCTTCCTTTCTTGTTTCCTTCCTCTCTTGTTTCATTCCTTCTCTCCCTCTTTCTTTCTCTCCTTTCCTTCCTTCCTTTCTTCCCATTTTCTTCTTCCTTTCTACTTTTGCTATAGTGCTAAACAAAATAAAGCCTGAAAGCTGAACCCAAGAAAGTCTAAAAAAGATACCTATAGCAAAAATATATGTTCTTTCCAGATGGTTAAAATTGAGATATCAGGAAGGAAAAAAAAGAGACTTTTTTTTCTGTGCTGTTCCTCTAAGGACTTAGTGCCATTGCAAGGCTGTTTGCAAAGGGCAGAACCAGGTCCCAGGATCCCAGTTATCCTGCTTCTCATCTCCCAGATGTGCTCAGGGAAGAGGATTCCATTCTTAGAAGAGTGAAAGTAGAGGAATGTGGCCAAATTAGGAGTAGCGGGATGGAACCCACCAGGGTTAGCAGTTTTTTGGAAATGTGAACCTCTATTCGAGATCAGAAAAATGCCCTTGTCAGATAACTGAGAATAAAGAGAGAGGCAAAAGCAAACAGAAAACAGACAAAAAAAAAAAAAGCAGGCAAGGAAAGCAAGGCAGTCACACTTAGATCAGCAAAGATACAGAGAGTTTTTGAAAGAACAAAGAATAGAATCTTTTAGCAAAACCCTTTAGTAATCAAACTCAATCAAAGGGTTGGGGATTGGGTCAGAAAAAAAGGAGGCCTGAACTAATCTTTTTACTTTCATTATATGAGCATCGCCTGGGCAGATCTTTTCACCCTGTATAACTTGATTCAAACTCAGTATTAGATTCCTTATAAACTTCATTTTTCTATGGGAATAATTTTGGTGTAATTTCTCGAGTGGTAACAAATAAAGTGCTTCATTCTGAGATCATTTAAGGCTAAATGATTCAAAAGAATACACTCAGATATCCTGGGAATGTTAAATCCTGAATGACAAGTAAATATTTACTTTTTTTTTTTAATCCAACGTTCTCGGTATCTCCATCCTCTTGTCGTTTGTGTGGCTCACTCTCCTGCTGTTGCACACGTGTCCGTGATCAGTTAACTGAAAAGGTAATTCCTACCTACTTTGGCTGTATTTTTTTAGTCATTTAGTGCCTGTTTGTAGTTGGTATGTGATGGAAGAACTTTTAAATCAGGGACTGGGTCATGTAGGTCATGGACCACACACCAATGTGAAGCCCTCTGTCCTGGGCACTGTTCTTGTTGCTTCCCAACAATCACGGATGCTGAGAGGCAAAAGTTGCACTCAGCAATACCACCCCATGTGGTACTTCCCTAAATAGGAGAAATTAAGAATCCAGTAAGGGACTATTTTTTCTTATTTTGTTGTTAATTACTTTATCTTGATACCTTAAAAAAATTACAGTGAAAGACTAAACTTTTATCAGTAAAACAAGGTTCCAAGGTAACACTTAGGGACTCATGGTAAAAAAAAAAAGAAAGCTATCCTCAGCTAAAGAAGGAACTGATGGAATCTAATAGCAGATCAAAGCACGCTATTCTTCACTTTATTTCCTTCATGAGTTTATTGTATATGAAATATGTCTTCAGTCATGACAGGAAGAATATGGAAATATATATTGCATTAAAGCACTAATATAATCTGTACCACCTATGGGAAGAAAGGGGTAAGTGAAGGAGAGAGAGAATCTGAATCACAAAATGTCAGAAAGCAATTGTCAAAAATTTTTTCTACATGTAATTGAAAAAAATTTCAATAAATATGAGTTAATTCTTTTCAAATTAAATTTTAAAAATTAACAAACATTTATTTTCTCTCCCTTCTCAATGGGAAAAAAAAAACAAAAACAAAATCTTTGTAATAAATATGCTCAATCAAGCAAAACAAATTCCCTGACTGGCCTGTTCAAAGCATGCTGAATATTTAGTTTATCATCTCCTCACCAGGAGATGGATAGCATAATCAGAACAATTTATATTATGGCATGAGCATTGTTAAAAAACAAAAAGAACCTCACCCCCACCAACTCTGAAAGACTTAAGAATCCTAATCACAGTCACTTTTTGATATGTCTCCATGATAACAAGGAAAAAAAACTCTCAAAAAAGCAACCATATCTGACAGTATGTGACATCCCTTACTTGGGTGCCTCCTAACCCCACTGAGAAAAGGGATATTTTTCACCTTGTTCTCCAGAACCAAGTATTTATCCTTTCTTTACATTAATCAAAAGGCTGAATTCTGTGTTTGAATTAACATATTTGTTCTAGTTCTAAGTCTATGAATCTATGAAATATCAAATCAATAGGATAAAAAAATTTAATAAATGAACAAACATGGTAATCGTTATAAGATGTGACCCAATCGGTTACAAAACAGTTGATTGAGTACTGGGTGACTAAAATTGCTGGGTCGCACATTGACACTGACCAACAGTTAGAAGCCTCTTTAATGATTCAGCCACAACATATATAGGTATATCCTAAATAACATAATTTTTTATTGAAACTACAAATTTATAAATGCACATTTGTGATGTGTACATGATAGTGGGGGCTCAGAGTTAGGACAATCTGAGTTCAGATTCTGCCGTGTGACTCTAGGTCATTCTCTGAGCCTCAGTTTCCTCATCCACAAAATGAGGATAATAATACCATCTATTTTACAGAGTTGTTGTGAGAATCAAATGAGATAATGTAGGGTAAGCACTTTGAAATTTTTAAAGCACTCTTTGGATCCGCATTGATGGCAGAAATTCTCGTGCTGACAGTCTCACAGATATTTAATCTATGAATATAGTCACATAATATATTTTAAAAGAAATTTAGTGCCTAGATTAGACATCTAACTATAACTCAAACCTTTCCACTTTGTGGGGATTATTTTTAGGAGGAAGAAGTTGTCGACTGGTGGAGCAAATTTTATGCTTCTATTGGAGAACCTGAAAAATGTGGGCAATATATTCAGAAGGAATATGCCAAACTAAAGGTAACTTGAAGATATGTCCTAGAGACCATCTGGGATTGGGGGAAGAATGAGAGTCAATCATATTTTGGTGGAACAGAGACAGTTAATTGGCCCCATCAAAACTGAAGAAAATATCTAAATGTTGGCTTAGAATGGGACCTGTGTTGGACCATGCAACAGAATGTGATGATTCTGGGTATGGTAAATGGTGGCATGGGGAAGTCAGAAAGGAGAGAAAGACTTAATGGAGAGTTCCATTTGGAATACTATGGGACATCTGAGTGCAAGTGTTTAACAGGCAATTAAACTTACAGGATAAGGAATGTACTTGGGGGCTAGTTTGAGGGTGCCTGACAAAGGGAATCCTGGATATGGTGGGCATTCTGGAGTGGACTGGGCCCCATTCTTCTAAAAACTTGCAGGACAGGCTTTAGAGAAATAATTCTACACAAAACCTATAGATCACAATGGTTCTCTTTCAACTAACAATTGACTGTTGATTAATTTTCAGGTATATAATTGTGAACTAGAGAATGTACCAGAGTTTAAGGGTCTGACAGATTTTTCAGATACTTTTAAGCTATACAGAGGGAAGTCTGATGAGATTGATGACCCTTCAGTGGTAGGAGAGTTCAAGGTAAGCAAAACAGCTGAAATGATCCTCTTTGGGCAGAATGCTGACTTTAAGATTTCTTTTTCCCCCTTTTAGATGCAGAAGGAAGTATCTTCCATGCATTGGAACACCTACATGTTTCTGTAACTAATGTCTCTTTTGTATAGGGTTGTCAATTTTGCTGTTGTAAGAATAAATGATAAATTAATAAATAAATTAAAATTGTCATTTTACTGTTTAGTAATAGACTCTTGTCTAAACTAGAAGTACTTTCATCTAAATGCAAGGTACCATTTTAGAGGACTTTTAGTAGTTTGACTGGGTCAATGCCAGTGACTTTGTAGTAAGATATTTAGGCAGTCAGTCTGACAGATAAGTTTGAACCAGAGCTAAATTCTGACACTGGAGCCAAGGATGTTGAAAGTATCAACTTTAGCTTAAGTGACATTTAAAAAATATATCGTTTGTATGCACTTTAAACAATAAAAGCATCCTTCTACAACAATTTAAATTTTTTCAATGAATTTTAATTCCCAAAGTATGTAAAATAGTTTTTTAGTTAACTCTCACTATGTTTCCTTCCATTATCTTTGTTTATCCTACCTCTTGGTGTTTGTGCATAGTAATTCTTTTACCTCTTGAGCTGGTTGGGCACCAAATGGGCTTTTACTAATTCTCCCATCATACTTTCAGAAAGTTGGGACATTATTTTTCTTCCTGATTCCAAGTAAGCTCTTTCCCAATGATAATCTCGGGATCATAAGACCATGATGACCACCTAGTCATTTTAATAAAGAATAATAGTAATAATCATAATAATCACAAATAGTAAAAATCACAAATGTCTATTTAAATAGACATAAGGGAGGTTAGGTAGCAGAAGGCATGTTTGGTTTTGTGACTCATTCAGCCTCTCAATGTCCATGCCACTCTCTCAGATTATAAATCGCCAAAGAGGCAGCTTTACTGTTGTCTCAAAAGCTTCCTCCTTGAGAGATGCTTACAGAATGGAATGGCAGATCCGGTTCCCCCTTTTCTCCCAAATGTGACATGGAGCATCTATTGATTATAGAAGAAGGGCCAGAAGATCCCCAGTAGAGCCTGCTCTGGCCGCAGGCTCTCCCCTAAGGGGTTCCCTCAGGAGCTGAGCCCACATGGCGCCGCTACGGTACAGGATGCTTTGCTAACTGGATCCTTGTTTCCGTGTGTGTCTCGCAGGGCTCCTTTAGAATCTACCCACTGCCCGACGACCCAAACGTGCCGGCCCCTCCCAGGCAGTTTCGGGAATTACCCGACAGCGTCCCGCAGGAATGCATTGTGAGGATTTACATTGTTCGGGGCATCGACCTGCAGCCTCAGGATAACAATGGCCTGGTGAGACTTTGGGTTTGAAAATGTTGAGGCGCCTTCTTGGGTTGAGAAATGTTCCCAGGGGCTTGGTAAACCCAGCGACTGTTTAATGAAATCATTTGCTCTTTCTTTCCTGGCACCTGACGCTTACTAAAAGGAAGGACCCCAGAGTGGTGTGACGGGCCACACAGGATGCCAGCTAGAAGGGCCTGTAAAGCCCACCCCGTCCCAGAACCATAGCGAGGACTCTTTCATGTAGGGGGAAGAGGCAGTGCACGACGGCTGGGCCCTCGGAGAGGGACGGGGAGGCCGTGGGATGTGGGGCTCCGGGTTGGGTATCCCTGGGGGGACGAAACTCAGTTTCCTTCCTTCCTCCCCCATTTTAGTGCCTGAGGCCAAACTCCTGCTTGTCCTACCCTAATGATGGCTTCATCTAGGCCAACCTCCTCATTTTATAGATGAGGAAAGACCCAGAGAGCTTGAGCTTGAGATCGTATAGCTGGTTAGAGCCACAGCGGAGATTTCAGTCTCAGCTATGTTTGTGGTGCCCCCTCCCTTTCCTAGGGCTCCTTTGGAGAAAAAGGCACCCACTGGGACTAGTATGGTACTGGAAACTTCACAGTACCAACACATTAAGATAACTTGGCCAAAACAGCAGTCAGTTCTTTTTTTTTTTTTTTAAACCCTTAACTTCTGTGTATTGGCTCCTTGGTGGAAGATTGGTAAGGGTGGGCAATGGGGGTCAAGTGACTTGTCCAGGGTCACACAGCTGGGAAGTGTCTGAGGCTGGATTTGAACCTAGGACCTCCTGTCTCTAGGCCTGACTCTCAATCCACTGAGCTACCCAGCTGCCCCCATTCAATTCTTTTTTTAAAGGATTTTATAGATAAAATATCCAGTTCATTATTTTCTCATTTTTAATTAGCTCTTTTTATATCACATAGATAGTAGAAACACCTGAGTATACCACCAAAATTAATGTAAAATAGCATAAGGAACAGCTAACTGGCTCAGTGGATTGAGAGCCAAGCCTAGAGATGGAATATCCTGGATTCAAATCTGGCCTCAAACACTTCTTAGCCATGTGACCCTGGGCAAGTCACTTAATCTCCATTTCCTACCTCTTACTGTTCTGCCTTGAAACGAATACCCAGTATTAATTCTAGAGACAAAAAGTAAGAGTTTTACATATATATGTGTGTGTGTACATACACACATACACACACATACACATATATATGTATATATAAATAGCATGATACCATCAAATAACCTCTCATTTATTTTCCCAACAGTGTGACCCTTATATAAAAATATCCCTGAGTAAAAAAGTCATTGAAGATCGAGATAATTACATTCCAAATACACTCAACCCAATTTTTGGAAGGTAATGTCAAGTTTCTTTAATTTGGGGGTCTGAGATATTCTGCTTCTAGCTGACTCTCTTCCACTTTGTGCTGTTGTGGGATTAATACAATAATATTTTAGATTTAGCATTCTCTTTCAGTTATATATAAGTTCTTGTTCTTGTTCTCTAGGATGCTGAACCTAAACCCAGTAACTAACTGTGAGCTCCTTGAGAGCAGGAATCTGCCTTTACATTTCTTTGTACCCCTAGTGCTCAGCACAGTGTCTGGCATATAGTAGGTGCTTAATAAACGTTTTTTGATTGACTGACCCACTGAGTGAGTACTCTACCAAATGCCTAACAAGCAAACACTGACCATGCATCTGTTCTTTTAGGATGTATGAGCTGAGCTGCTTCTTACCTCAAGAAAAAGACCTGAAAATTTCTGTCTATGATTATGACACATTCACTCGTGATGAAAAAGTAGGAGAAACTATCATTGATCTAGAAAATCGCTTCCTTTCCCGATTTGGGTCAAATTGTGGCATAGCAGAGCAATATTGCACGTAAGTTTCATGAACCAAGGAACATAGACCTTTTGTTTTATAAAGGATATTTATATCAGAAAGAGATTTACCATAGTCCTACAATCCTTCACTGAGCCAGAGTATGGTCAAGTTAGGATGCTGCTCCTCTGGGTATCTTAGCAGGACTTCCTCCAAATATACATATCGGGCACTTCATTAAGTCTAAATTTAAAACTTCCAGCTTCTTCCAGTGAAAGCTGGTGAATGTTGAGTTTAGCAAGGGAAGAGTCTTCTCTTTTAATCTGAACAAATGAATTTTTTGAATTTTTCATTGGAAGCTGAAGAGTCATAGAAAGACTTCCATTGCAATGCGTATGTGGGGTTGGTACAGTATTGGACTTACGGTCAACTCCCGTCTTGTCCACTTCCTAGGTCAGACGGTGGGCAAGTGGCTCTCCTCTCTAGAACTACAACCATCTAAGTCCAGTCTACTTAGAGATAAGTTATGATCTTTGGGAATGTTATTGGGAGCGCCCATATTATAGATCCTTCATGTAATTAAATCGTCCACCTTCTTCACAATCTCCGTGTATAAAAGGATTCTCACAGCTTTGCTTAGTGGAGGCACCTGGATGGTGCCCTGAAAATAAGGAAGACCCGGGTTCAAACCCTGTCTCAGGCCTTTGCTGTAGGATGCTAGACAGGCCATTTAACCCATGTCAGTTTTAGTTTCTTTGTTTATAAGATGGGGATGATAATAACGCCTACCTCCCAAGATTATTGTGAGCATCAAATCATAATATTTGGAAAGTGTTTTTCAAGCCCTAAAAGGCTCTATAAATATATGAATGAAATAATATAAATATATAAGTTCTAGTATTATTACTATCAGAGCAGATACCTGTGTTGCTAATTCAAGGAAAGCCTTTGGATCCAATGTTAATCCTTGTTCAACAGTTCTGGAGTCAATACTTGGAGAGATCAACTAAAACCAACCCAATTGTTATGCAACGTAGCTAAGTTTAAAGGATTGCCTCTCCCTATTCTTTCTGAAGATGGAAATAGGCTGAGATATGGAGGTCGAGAGTACAGCTTGGAAGAATTTGGTGAGTTCAGTGCTGTGGGTTGCTTGCCCCTACTGACTTAAATAGTCTTGTTTACCCAACAGAATGGCCCATTTCTAAAGTTTTCAGGAAGGATTTAGAACACTAACACATCGTGTGCTAACTGTGTTGTATCAGAGTCTGACTCTAGGTGGCCATTTGGGCAGGAATACTTATGGTTATATGATTCCATGCAACAAAGGGGATGTTATTACAAGGTGGTATCCTATTATGAAACTTCAAAATGGAGTTCATAGCACATTTTCTTGTCTTTTTAAAATTCTATTTCTTTACTAAGAATTGTTAGGTTTCTGTCCCTACCTTCTCATCCTCATAGTTTCACTCCCTCACTAGCTTAGTAATTACAAAATGATTATGCTCGAGTAGGGAAATCTTCCATTCATACCTTTTTATCATCTTGGAGGATCAGAGAATGGAGTGTTATGGGCTGGATTTGAATTATCAGTGTATTCTGCACCTCACTGAGTGCTGAAATCCCTAAAGATTCATAAGAAACAATTCTTGAGCTATAACTAGAAATTCTAGTGTCCAGAACAAAGTCATTGGAGAGAATGGTAATGACCTTTAGACACAAGGCCTTGTTGGGGAAAGGGAAAAGTGGAAATTTCTCAGGAAATGGGCCCATAAGGTGGGAGACAAGAGACCCCTCTGCCTGAGTGGGAGGAATATCACAGGCATCCCCTGGGCATAGAATGAACCTCTAGGTTATAGGAGAAGGAGAAATCTTTCCTCCAGAAAGTCTGATCTTATCCTGTCCTTTTCAGCATACCCATTATCCTCTGAACTCCAACCCCCAGGAAGATGAAGCTTAGAGGGAATGTGGTCCTGGGATTGAATGGGCCCCAGGAGAGGAATACAATAGTAACAGAACCCTAGGAATGGTGGCCCTAATGATGAGAAAACGGAGTTGGTTCCTTGGGGGAAAGCCCTGGCAGCCTTACTCTTGAGCTAGTTTGAACAATTGCAGAGAGAGGTTTTCCCAACTTATAAATAAGTTGTCTTCTGGTTAGCAGTTCACAGCTATCTTAGGAAGGAGCAGAGCCTTTAAGCATGTTTATACATTTTCCCCAAGTTGAGTTCTTAAGGCCAACTGCCTCATGCTCTTTAAAGCTCAGGACTCATCAATTCAAGATGCTTGTTGGAATGGCACTGGAATATTCTTGGGTGGCTTTGGTTTGCTTTGCTCTGATGGCCGTCTCCATTACAGAGGCCAACAGAAATCTGCACCAGCACCTGGGCCCTCCAGAGGAGCGTCTGGCTCTGTATATCCTTCGGACTCAGGGACAAGTACCTGAGCACGTGGAGACAAGGACTTTGTACAGCACCTTCCAGCCGAACCTTTCACAGGTACCGAGAGTATTTCCATACTTGAATGTTGGCCACTACGGCATCCTACCACATCCATAGTCATGGCAAGTCTGTGTCTACTTCCACATGGCTGGATTTGTATCCTGTTGAGCAGAGAAGCTTTTGGGTGGGAAGCAAATAAGCAGACTGGCATGCTGTCAACTAGAGTGGAAGCCAGTGAAGGGTGACAGCACCAGGGGGATATTGGCCCAATGATACAATCCTTCGTCTGCTCCTTAGCGTGGACGTGTCTGGTAAAGAAGGAGTCTGGCCTGCTATTATGAAAAGAAAATTGGAAAGGCAGTTGCTGACCAGACCGGCTCTGATTTTTTAAACTAAAACAACAACAACAAAAATTACAACTTCAAATACTTTTTCCTTCCTTTGAATAACACAGGGAAAACTTCAGATGTGGGTGGATGTTTTCCCCAAAAGTTTGGGGCCACCAGGCCCTCCTTTCAATATCACTCCCCGGAAAGCCAAGAAGTAAGTAATTCCTGGTCAGTTTTAGGTTATATGAAGGATGTGGGTGCCTAATTGAAGGCAAATGAGAAATTGCCTTAAAAATATTTTTCTCTCAGGTATGTCCTACGTGTGATCATTTGGAACACTAAAGATGTCATTCTTGATGAGAAAAGTATCACAGGAGAAGAGATGAGTGACATCTATGTGAAAGGGTAAGTTGGGCCTGGAAATATCTGTGAAAACTTTTGGGAAGTATAAGCAATAGTGTTCCTTCCTTTGGACCTTTTCTTTTCATTTTAGGGAAGGGAGGAGATCAAAGCTTAGAAAGGTTACCCACAGTCAAATAGAGTAGATAGTAACTGAGGAGGGATTTGAACCCAGGTCTTCATGAGTGCATTTGACCATACTGCCGCCATTGTTTTTGTTATTAGAGGAAAAATAAAAGCACAGGAGAGAAAAAAGCGAATACAGAACCCAGATCATATTTATGATTGAGAAAATCTGACACTGAGAGATCCTAAACATGCTCTATAATTTTTATTTTGTGGCTTTCCCCATAAATTTGGCTTATTTTCAGTGAATGTGTTTACTCTGCTCTTGGTTTCGTTTTGGATTTCATTTGGCCATGGGGTCTTTTTATTTTTGCCTTTGAGTGAGTTTTTAAAAATCCCTTTATGCAAGCTTGAATAAATATGCTTATGCTCACAGGTAAGAACATCTTGCTCTATCTTCTTTATACATGTGTTGTCAAGAGAAACAAATGAGCATAGCAGGAAAGAGTGAGTTCATTTAAGCTGTGCTTTATGCTTTGATAAGAGGTATTTCCTAATTAAAGTATTGACAGAGCTTGGATTCCCAGCATGAAATGTAAGACTTGTTCAATTTATTTATGACATAAAAGCATGGTTTCATTTGTTATTGGTCTCTAGTAAAATGGAAATAAAACCCAATCTCTTTTTAAAAATAACATTTTATTTTTCCCCTATTACATGTAAAAAACAATTTTTTAGCATTCATTTTTTTAAAGTTTTGAGTTCCAAATTCTTTCCCTTTTTCTGACCCTCTTTCTCTCACTCCCTCCTCCCTGAGGCAGCAAGCAATCTGATATAGATTTTACATGTGTAATCATGTAAAACATTTTTCTATATTAGTCATTTTGTGGAAGAGTTCTCAAAAGGAAAAAAGAACAAAGAAAATGAAACATAGTATATTTTAGTCTGCAGACTATAGTTCTTTCTCAGAGGGCAAATGACAGTTTTCATCATGAATCTCTAGGATTCTCTTGGATCAGTGTATTGTTGAGAATAACTAGGTCATTCACAGTTGTTCATCACAAAATATTGCTGTCGCTGTGTACAATGTTCTTCTGGTTCTGCTTACTTCATTTTGCAACAAACCCAGGAACAATCTGAATTTAATTATAAAGCATTTTTCACACATATAAAGTCAGATCTAAACAATTGGGAAAACATTAATTTACATATAAGTAGACCAAGCAAATATAATAAAAATAACAATTTTATATAAACTAATCTGTTTATTCAGTGCCATACCAATCAAACTGCCCAAAATTTTTTATAGAGCTAGAAAAAATAATTACAAATTTCATCTGGAAGAACAAAAATTCAAAAATTTGGTCTAAGAGTACAGATCTCAAGCTGTATTACAAAGCAGTAATCATCAGAACAATATGGTACTGGCTAAGCTATAGAGTGGTCAGTGGAATAGATTAGGTACACAAAATTTGGTAATTTAGTTATTGATAAATCAAAAGATCTAACCATTTGGGACAAGAATTCACTATTTGACCAAAACTGTTGGGAAAATTGGAAAATGGTATGACAGAATCTGGAATTAGTTCAACATCTCACACCACATACCTAGATAAGGTTAGCATAGGTACATAATATAAATATAAAGAGTGATATCATAAGCAAATTCAAAGAGAATAGAATAGTGTACTTGTCAGATCTACAATTAAAGAAAGAATTAGGACCAAACAAGAAATAGAAAGCATTATAAAATATAAACATAGATAATTTGATTATATCAAATTAAAAAGGTTTCATACAAACAAAACAAATACATCCAAGATTAAAAAGGAAAGCAGAAAGCTGGGGGGGGGAAATTTTTGCAGCAGGTATATCTGATAAAAGACTAATCTCTCCAATATATAGAGAAGTCAAATATATAAAAATAAAAGTCATTCTCTAATTGATAAATGGTCAAAGGATATGAACAGGAAGTTTTCAGAAGAAATCAAAACCATCTATTGTCATATGAAAAAATGCTCCAAGTCACTTGTGTTTAGGAAAATGCAAATTAAAACAACCCTGACATACCACCTCACACCTATCAGATAGGCTAAAATGACAGAAAAGGAAAATGATAATGTTGTAGGGAATGTGGGAAAATTGAGACACCAATACCCTGTTGATGTTATAGTCTGATCCAGCCATTCTGGAGAGCAATTTGAAACTGCTCAGAGAACATTAAAACTGTGCAGACATTTTGATCCATTAGTACCATTACTAGGTCTGTATCCCAGAGATTTAAAAAAAAAGGAAAAGGACCTATTTATACAAAAATATTTCTTGCAGCTTTTTTTATGTTAGCAAAGATTCGGAAATTGAGGGGTTGTCCATCAATTGGGTAATGGATGAACAAGTTGGCTACATGATAGTTGTGGAATACTATTTTGCTATAAGAAATGACAAGCAGGATGATTTCATAAAAATCTAGAAAGACTTAAAAGACCCAGTCTCTTAAGCGAACACACACATACACACACATACATATATGTGTGTATATATATATATATATGCACATATATACATATATTTGTATGTTAACTGTTAAAAGAAGATACTTCATGGATTTATTCCTTTCCTGCCCAAGGAGGTTATTTCCACTTTTGGAACAAATATTCTAAATAAATTGTCCAGTTAAAAGAAAGATATATTTCTAGCTACAGATGGGTTTCCTGGCCACTTTATGTGGCTGTGATGTGCTACTATTAAAGCTCTACTAATTTGATCATCATGAAATTAAAAGAAGGGGGAAAATCAAAATATAGATTTACTTATTTTGTTTAAAGTATAACAGGGAAAATGCATTTATGCATTCCTTCAACAAACATTTATAAGGCCCTTACTATATTTAGAGTTCATTTCTCACCTGGCCTTCCTACTCTGAGACATCTCTGACTTCTCAATCATGCCTGTCACATTAAGTACCTTCCTTTCCCTTGTCTTTTAGTTTCCTTTTAGATTTTGTCTTCCTCCATCAAATTATAGGCTCCTTGAAGAAAAAAAAAAGACTAAAGCCTGTGATGTTCCAGTTTTTAATAAATTATATTTTATTTGGTTAAAATTTCCATTGGATACTCTGTCATTTCCACTGTTTATTTTTCATTGTTAGGTCAGTTAGTTCATGAAAAGTAATTGAGAAATGTGTACTAATTGTTTTGGTTTTGTATACAAATTCCACTCTCCAGACTTGTAACCATAGCAAAAATTTGCAGTAATATCCCTCAGCAGTTACTGGAACACATAATCTTTTTGCCCATTATTTTCAGCTGGATTCCTGGGAATGAAGAAAACAAGCAGAAGACAGATGTCCATTACAGGTCATTGGATGGTGAAGGAAATTTTAATTGGAGATTTGTTTTCCCTTTTGAATACCTGCCGGCTGAACAACTCTGTATTGTTTCTAAAAAAGTAAGTTTGGAAATATAGCACAATTGAATGCCACATGCCTTTACAGTCTAAGTAACTTTGAACTGAGAAGGACCTTTGAGATCATAGGATTTAAATCTGTAAGGAAACTTTGAGACACATTATTTGGTCCAAAACCTTCCTTTTGCATAGTTGGAGGACTTGGGTTCTGACAATGCCCAGATCCATTATTTACTACCTGTTTTTTTGTTGTCCTGTCATGCTGACTCCTCTTGACTCCATTTGGAGTTTTCTTGGCAAAGACACTGGGGTGGTTTGTCATTTCCTTTTCCAGTTCATTTTACAGATGAGGAAATTGAGGCAAACAGGATTAAGTGACTTCTCCAGGACGACTCAGTAAGTCTCAGAGTTTGGATTTGAATTCAGATCTTCCAGACTCCAAGCCTGGCACTCTATCCACTCCCCATCTAGCTGCCTTGCGTTGCCTTAAGCAAGTCATCTAAACTCTTCAGGTCTTAAGTTTCCTCATCTATAAAATGAGATATTAGGCTAAACAATCTCTAAGGAAGTTTTTTTGTTCTATGTTGTATAATGGCCCTCTGAAGGAGGCTAAAGAGATATGATTTCTCTCTAGTTTATAGAGAAGGAATTGGAGTCTCTTCTACTATTCCCCACTTTTGGGGCCTTCCTTTTATTTTTTCAGGACTACTTTCTACATCGCCTTTTATAGAGGCAACTAAGTGGTACATTGGATGGATTGTTGGACCTGGAGTTAGGAAGAACTGAGTTCAAATTCTGCCTGTGTGACCTTTGGCAAATCATTTAATGTTTTTCAACCTTAATTTTCTCATCTGCAAAATGGAGATAATAATAGCACCTACCCTGACAGGGTTGTTTTGAGAATCAAACAAAATGATGTTCATAAACATTTTTTAAACACTAAAAACATACATACACATACATCTACATACATATCTGTTGTGGCATATATATATATATACACACATATATATATGAAAAGAGAGAGAGAGATGGAGGGGGAGAAAGAGGAAGGAGGAGTGGGGAAAGGGAGAGAGGAAGGGAGGGAGGGAGGGAGGGGATAAAAAGAGGGTGGGTGGGCGATGGGAACTCTTGCCGAGATTGACTGGCCAAGCTTTGTGGCAAAAGATTGAGTTAAACCTCTTGGTTTTAACACGTGCCTCTTTATGTTTTCACTTTAGGAACATTTCTGGAGTATTGACCAGACTGAATTTCGAGTTCCTCCCAGACTCATCATTCAGATATGGGACAATGACAAGTTTTCTTTAGATGACTACTTGGGTATGTCTTAGAAGTTGTCCCCCCATGAGAATATGAGCTCCTTGAAAATGGGAACGACTGTCTTGCTTCTCTAGTTGCATCCCCAGTAATTAGCACAATGCTTGGCACACAGTAAGAGCATAACAAATGCTTTTCAATTCACCATGCTGCTTTCCCAACGCAATTAAGAGGAAGCTCTAAATTTCAACTTTCACTCTTCTGGTGTTTCATCATAGCATTTGCCTTCTAAGAAAATGGCCTAGTGAAATTTTGGAGCTTCAGCATCAGAATGCTGATGACTTTTTTTTTCTTTTTGACCACTTTGACACAAGTTCACCTGCTTGGGAGTGAGTATGCACACTGGTGAAATCACATATCTTTTGAAGTGTATTTTGGGGAAGGAAATAAACATTTATATAATGCCTCCTACATGTCAGGCACTATCTTATGTACTTTTTATAAATATTATTTTATTTGATCCTCACAATCCTGCAAAGTAGATACTATTATTATTCCCATGTCCTAGTTGAGGAAACTGAGGCAGATCTCAGAGGTTAAAATTTGCCTGGTGCTACCTAGTTAGTAAATGTCTTAGTGCAGACTTAAACTCACGTCTTCTCAATTTTAGCCCAGAACTCTTTTTATAAATATCAACTGCTCCTATTTAATTATTATTAGTTCAGCCTATCAAAAGAGGCAGCAAACATATTAATGCTGAAATATCAGGCAAGCCAGAAAATGAAGATAGGTTCAAGACAGACATGCAAATCACTGGATTTTTGATACCTTTTCTTTTGGTCCAGGTCTGTGATTTCATCATTGTAGGAAAATCCTGGGATAGAAACTTCCTCCAGAGATGTAGATGGACAACTCAGGGCACTGAGAGTTTAAAGGGCTTTTTTTTTTTTTGGCTACATAGTATGAGCCAGAGGCTGGGTTTGGATCCAGATCTTTTTTAACTCTGAGGCCAGCCCTCTAGCAGCTACCACTCACTGTCTCTCAGATCTATAAAAGACTAGAAAGGGGAAGTTTTGAGTTAGTTGTCAAAAGAGCAGCTACCAGAGTCTACCACGGTGTATCCTTTAAAGACAGAATCCTGGGACCACCAAACTAAATTATTCACTTTGTTCTTATCTTTATGAAATTCAAAAATAGTAGGAAATTCAAAAAAGTTAGAAATGGAAAACTCTTCATAAACCACTAAACAGGCTATAGGACTGACTTGAGAGTGACTGTTCATTTTCTCTTTTTTAACAAAGAAGAAATGGCACCATGGATGGACTGAAAAGCATAAAAGAAATCATCACAAAACTATGACATCAAAGGTGCACATTTCATATTAAAGAGAATAAAATATGCATCTTTGCCTGTGGCTTCCTTGTTCCTGGTAGGAATTGGAGGATGAGTTGATATTCACACTTAAATTCTTAAAGCTAATCTAATACTTAGAGGAGTTTATAGTTAAGTGTCTCTGGGGTGTTAGTATTCTGAGCTCCAGATGCCATCACATAGACAAATGGCCTCTCCATTGAGGGCAACACAAACTACATGCCCAGTCCAAGGGCATTCAACCCAATAGAGCTTTTGTCTGCAGATGTTCATTTGTCTGAGATCCATAAAGCAAAGAATCAGAAAAATCTTAGGATGTTAAAGGTCACCCAGTTCAACTACTACCTAAATCATTGCCTCTATGTCTGGAAATGTAAGAACCATGCTTCTCCATGTGATAAGCTAACTAATAGACAGCTAAGTCATTGAGACCTCCAACTTTGCATAATATCTATAAGGAAATTAAAAAATTTACAAGTATTCCATTGTCTTCTTTTGCCATCATCCACTTAAGATTCATCTCTGTCTCTCAGCACTCCATCTGTGAACAAAGTTAAGTGTTTTACTTTTTTTTTTCATCTTTTGGTTTGTTCCTAGGTTTTCTGGAACTTGATTTACACAACACAATTATCCCTGCAAAGTCTTCAGAAAAGTGCAAATTGGACATGATTCCAGAGTATAGGGCAGTGAATCCTCTAAAATCCAAGACAGCCTCACTTTTTGAGCAGAAATCCATGAAAGGATGGTGGCCATGCTATGCAGAAAAAGATGGCACACGTGTGATGACTGTATGAGTATTTCTTGTTTGGGAAATAATTTGTTCCATTGTTCACTGATATTTCTCTCCTTTATAAGGGGGTTTAGGACTCAGAGTTATCAAATCAGAGGTCAAGAAAATATTTCCCTGGAAGGAAAATCAGTGTTTTTGTAGTTCACAGCAATAAAAGGCTAGAAGATTGGTAGCAGGTTTCAAAATAATTGAAGAAGTAATAGCTAAAGGTAACACAACATAAAGTTATAGAACTTCCTCAGGAGGAGGCTGACTAATGGACTCATGGTTCCAGTGAAATGTATTACAAAAAGACATGCAAAACTTCCAGTCTCTTAACTATCTGATCTGAAAAGTAGTACATAGAGTAAAAATACATACATACACTGAGGATGTCCCAAGTAGAATATATGTGTGTGTGTGTCCCAAAAAGCGCATATATATATATATATATATATATATATATGTAAATCCTATACATATGGATGTATATCTATATATATAGTGTCCTATATGTATGGATATGTCTATACATATATACATATATGTGCTATGTTTTGTGTGTATGTATATATTATTGTTTTACTTATTACTCTCAATTATAATCCTGGAGACACAAATTGAATTAAGTAGCTAATTCAATTGCCTTGTAGTAAAAGAAGCATGACCTTTATGTCATGAGAATAGAATCAAAAACTAAAAGAAAAACAACAACAAAAATATACCTAAAAAGCCAGAAAGGATCTTTAATATGATCTAGGCCAACCCTCTCATTTTATAGACAATGAAATAGACTCAGAGAGATTTAAATGACTTTTACCTGACTAGTTAGAAGCAAGACCAGGCTTGGGATGCAGGTGTCCTGATTCCTTGGTGGATGCTTTAACTCGTAAAGTCTAGTCTATACCTCTGTCTTCTGACTAGACCATAATTAAAAAAACAAACAAACAATACCACATATATATTCTGGAAAAAAAAGAAGGCATTGGTGAGTCACAAAGGAAGCTATGGTTAGAAAGGAGGGAAATGGGTACCTGGAGAGGGAAGAAAGAGCAGGTTAGAAGGAAAGGAAATGGATACCTGGGGAGGGAAGAAAGAGCAGGTGAAAGAAAGTAGAAAAGAAAGAATAGAAGAAGCAGAGAGGTCTTGAGTTCCCATAAAAGATTCAGTCCAGAAATTCAAATACGATGAAAGCTCTTGAATAAAATTTAATTGACCTAAAATCATCCTAAAAGAAATAAAAAATATTTTTGGAATTTTTTTCTTCAATTTAAGTGAAAAAATTTTTTCAACATCTGATGTGTGTTTATCTTGCTTTGATTTACTGAAGGGTAAAGTGGAGATGACTCTGGAAGTCCTCAATGAGAAGGAGGTTGATGAAAGACCAGCTGGGAAAGGAAGGGATGAGCCCAACATGAACCCCAAACTAGAATTACCAAAGTAAGTGATTCTCTTTTGTTCTTATTGTCTCTATAGGATTCCCAACCTGCCCAATAATGGAAAACTCATTAACATATCACAAATTTGAATGGATTACCTGCATTCTAATTAATTTGCTAGGAGAGATAGTGGCCTGATTTGCTTCTATCCTGTCTTTATCTTGTCATAGAAGCGAAGTTCCATTTGTCTCCTGAATCATTAGAAGCTTCCATTTTACTATGCCTGTTAAGATTAGACTATGTTGCCTTTACTCCACGAATAGACTTAATTATTATTTGAAATGAAAGTACTTAACTAACCCTCAGGGTTCATGTGAGTTATTTTGCTTCTGTCAAAATATAGTCGACCAGAAACTTCATTCCTTTGGTTTACCAACCCATGCAAGACAATGAGATTCATCGTGTGGCGTCGATTTAAATGGGTCATCATTGGCTTACTCATCCTGCTGGTTTTGTTGCTGTTTGTGGCAGTACTCCTATATTCTCTGCCGGTATGTCATCTTTATATCCTTAGCTTTGAGTGGTGAAATCATTATCCCCAAATATTAACTAGTCTTTATTGCCACTGAATAAAAAACACAATAAATAATAATAATGGAATTTACATAACACTATAGGTACAAAGCATCTTACATGCACTAGCTAATTTGATTCTTTCCAAGATACTATGAGATATGAAATACACCATTATGCCCATTTTATAGGTAAAGAAACTGAAGAAAATGGAATTTAAATAACTTGCCCAAGGTCATAGATTTAGAAAGTGACAGCCAGAACTCAGACAGAGAACTTTTGACTAAAAGACAAGTACTCTTGCTACAATCCTTTATAATTCCCTGCTTTGCTCCTTTGTCCTTCCTTCTTTCTTTCCTTTAAATGAAGCTAAGTATCTAGAGCACTAGTCCTGGATTCAGGAACACAAATTCAAGTCTGGTTCTAGACATTTACCAGCTATGTAATGCTGGGCAAATAACTTAACCATTGTCTGCCCCAGTTTCTTCAACTATATAATGAAGATAATAATAGCATCTACTTTCTAGGGTTGTTGTGAGGCTCAAATGAGATAATATTTGCAAAGTGCTTAGCATGGCTAAATCTGGCACATAGTAGGTATTATATAAATATTTATTCTCTCCTTCTATTCTTCCTTCCTTTCTTCCTTCCTTCTTTCCTTCCATCCTTCCTTCCTTCCTTCCTTCCTTCTTTCCTTCCATCCTTCCTTCCTTCCTTTCTTCCTTCCTTCCTTCCTTCTTCCCTTCCTTCCTTCCTTCCCTCCCTATATATAGAATGTGAGTTTATACCACTCAGCTGGCACTCATCAAAGACTGCTTGGTATCATAGATATTTGTATATATTTCTTAACTTTTTACTAGATTGTAAGCACCATAAATATGTCTTATACAACCATGTGCCTTCCATAGTGCTCTGCACATAATAAATATTCAACAGATGTTTGAACTGTGCATGTTGTTTCTTGTTTAAAAGAATATTTGTGTGATTTTTTAAATGAGATTTTTTTTCACTTTCCCAGTGTGACATTCTCAAAATCCAGTCTGACAATTCCCAAATTATTCGTGATTTTTAATTGTAGTCTGGCCCATACTGACTGCTAATGACCCATTTAATGCAATTTGCAGAAGTTACTGTGGTATAGTGCATAGAAGGCTGAGCTTAGAATCTGGATGGCATGCAATCACATTCTACGTTTAACATTTGTGACTTTAGCTTTGTGGCAATTCATATGCTTCTGATAATGCCATGAAATTTATCAGACTGTTAAATCATAGACTGTTGGAATCTATATTATTAGAGGAAATTATCAGACTGGGAGTTCCTCAGTATGCCAAAACTGCAGATCCCTCAAGTATTAAAGTAGCCTACATCATAAACTACTTGTTACAAGGCTTGCTGCTTCCAATATTCTGGTTTTTTGTTTTCATTTCAGAATTATTTATCAATGAAGATTGTGAGACCAAATGCAAAGTAAAAAGGAAGACATTGCAGTGAGGTACTCTGCCTTCAAACCATGGACCAAATTCACAATTATTCTCTGGTCACTTCTGTGCCCATTGAAATGAAACAGCAAGAAGTTTGACACAAGGTCATTAAGCTTCATGGGATCATGAAAGATGGAAGTCATTGACCAAATAGCCTTTTCAAGTGTTCAAATCCTATGTTTCAACTTTTTAAACTATATTTTTTATAAAAACTCTCTCAGGTGTCTGCTTCCATTATTGTTTAAAAGAATCATGTTCTTATTATAAAACTGTTTTCTGGAATATTCATTTTTCAAGCGTAGTCTGAAGATGGTTCCAGCACAACTTGGAAATCACAGCCTTTTGACATCATGAAAACATTTGTTATTTCTTTGATATCAGTAAGGGATTATGTGTACAAATAGCCAGAACAATGTTCTTATTTCTAACCCAAACTGTCTTCTTTCCATATCCCCTGCATAACCTTTGTGGCACTCAGATTAACGTTCATAAGGAAACCAAATATAAATGTTTCACGTTTTGTGAGCTGTTGTTATTGTTATTGGAAATTTCAATTTCCCTTTTTTGTGGATGTAAACATTTCTTTTAAAAGGAACAGATCCTGATTCTACAAATAAATACAGAGGTGCTGAAAACAAGTTATTCTAGAAAACTTGTCAGTAAGCACATGGGCTTCCTGCTTCCATTTTCTTCTCTCCATTCCATCTTACACAGAACCACCAGATTCATTTTTTAAAAGCACCATTTCTTCTTCCTCCTCCCCCTCTGGACTCCCACCACTGGATCTGCATCTTCTCAGGTTAGGGAGTTCATAGATTGGAGGTCCTCTACCAATGTAGGTTGTCACCTTGCCTCACAGGTAAAGTGGCTTACCCAGGCTTGCACAAACAGCTTTGTATCCAAGGGAAGAATTAAGTCTAAGGCTTCTTGACTCAGAAGCTAACTCTCAATCCACTATGCCATTCTGAAGGCTCTGCACAAGTAGGATGGACTGCCTTGGGGAGGTAGTGAGCTCCTCATTAGAGGAGTCTTCAAGCAGAGACTGGATTGAACACTTGTTGGATGTGTTGTAAGGACAATTCTTTGGAAGACACGCTTTAGACTTGGTGACTTCCAACATCCCTTTGATCTCTGAAATTTGGGGTTTCTATATAAATGTGAGTTTGTGTTATTAAATAACTTTCTGCAAAAATCATTTTTCTTGTGTTTTCTGACTTTGAAGTTAAGTGGGAGAGTTTTCAGGGCAATCTCATCCTTCCAATTCATCTCATCTTTTTTTTATACTCTCTTTTCAATTCTTTATCAATATTAATATACTGTTTCCACAAGTTCTCATGAAATGGGACATTCCAAACCACAACCCCTATCATATTTCAACTAACACTGTACCACCCATTGGGGAAACCATGAATAACATCAGACCCTTTTCAAATCAAATGAATCTTCCTCTAAACCAGTGGTTCCCAAACTTTTTTGGCCTACTGCCCCCTTTCCAGAAAAAAATATTACTTAGTGCCCCTGGAAATTAATTTTTTTTTACATTTTAATAGCAATTAATAGGAAAGATAAATGCACCTGTGGCCATCATTGCCTCCCTGGATCACTGCAGCCCCCACCAGGGGGCGGTGGCACCCACTTTGGGAATCACCGCTCTAAATAAACAATATAACTAAAAAGAATGAATGGGCGGCCTAAGGCTGGTGCCAAGACTAATGCACTGGAAGTCAGGAGTCCTAGATTAGAATCCCTGCTCTGCTACTTGTTTTTTGGTTTTTGTTGGGTTTTTTTCCCCTGGTACTTGTAAACTGTATGACCTTGGGTAAGTCTCTTCATCCCCTCTGGGCCACAGTTCCCTTGTGGTTAGAAAAAGGAGGGTTAATTAGGTGATTACTAAAGCCCCTTCCATCTCTCACATCCTGTAGTTCTAGGGAGAATGGACAAAGAAAATGCAGATCAGGTTCTGCAAGAAGGCATTGTGTCCAAGCCCCAGAAAGCAGGGGGGCTGGAGCTTTGGGGAGGAGGGGCCCTGGCTAGCACCCCAAGTGCCCCAAAAGGACTTGGCTTCAGGCAGAGATTTTTTTACATGAGACAAACTGTCATTCACGGATGCCTGAGATTTCGCCCTCCATGGGGGAGGCTTTCCTTGCCTTATTCCATGCAAACAGTCTTGACCCCCTTCTCTTAGGACAGCTGCTGAGCTCAAGCCCTCTAGCCTGGTTACCCCCTGTGAACCCTGTAACCTCCACTGGGCCTTCGAGTTTGTTCCCTACTTCCCATCACAGCTTGAACCTCACCTCTTATCCCCAGGCATGCTCCCTCCCTCTGAGACTGTTAATTGCCTCTAATCACTCCCTTAGTTCCCTTGGAGGGTGGGGTTCTAAGGCAATTTCCCGTTAAAATGTTGCACTAAAAAAATCTTATTTCAGAATTGGTCAGTGGTGTGTAACTAATTAGTTGTGTGACCTTGGATAAGTCAGTTCTATTTTTTATGCCCCAGTTTTTTCATCCATAAAATGAAGGGCCTGAACTCGATAGGAAAGATATCTTTGGTTCAAATATTCTATGGTTATAGGTCAGCTGCAAATCCATTTATGGGTCCCTGCTACCTGACATGAACATTTTTTTCTTGAAGAATATACAAGTTTACACAGATCCTTTTCTCCTTAGAACTTCAAGATAAAATGAAATATAATCTCTTTTTGCAAAGGGAAGCCAACTGGATGAAAGAAGGAGGGGGATATATATATACACACACACACACACACATATATAGCAATGAATTGTCTACGAAAACAAAAATAAGAGAAAATGTTTAAGTGAAACAGTCAAGAATTCTATGCCTAATAGCAAAGAACCATTGAAAGAACCAGAGCCAAGGGTCCCCAAAGAGGAAATTGATATCTATGGGCAGATTTCAAAGCCATACAATTACCCATGTCCAATATTGGAGCTCTCAGGACATGAGAAACCATCTTGGACAAGCCAGTCATTTTCTGGAAGGGGAAGCCGAGGTTCAGAGAAGGGAAGCAATTTGTCCAACATCATGTTCACCAACATTTGATTGGTGCTAGATGTTCCCTCAACCAATTTTAAAAATATACCATGCCCATCTTTCATTCTCTTCCCTCCTTTATTGCCAACACTCTATCTTCCTTTACCTCCTCTGATCACAAAGCTTTTTTTTAGTCATTGTTACATTTTCATCATATAGATTTGGAATTGAAAGGGGTATTAGAGGCCATCTAGTCCAATGTCTTCATTTTACAGATGAGGAAACAAAAACCCAGAGACATTAAATAACTTGACCAAAGTTACATATATAGTAAATGACAAAGGCAGGATTTGAACACAGGTCCCCTGACTCCAAAGGCATTATTACTCTTTCCACTACCAAATTTTGTTTTGACACTACAGACACCTCCCCAAGGCTAAATCCTTGGGTAATGCCCACCTTATGAGTTCAGGAAGACCAAGAATCAGTGAAAGAGACAAAACTAGAGTTGTTAGACAGGCAGAAGGTCTAAGTCAGTGGTTCCCAAACTTTTTTGGCCTACTGCCCCCTTTCCAGAAAAAATATTACTTAGTACCCCTAGAAATTAAATTTTTTTAAATTTTAATAGCAATTAATAGGAAAGATAAATGCACCTGTGGCCATCACAACCTCCCTGTATTGCTGCAGCATCCACCAGGGGGCGGTGGCGTCCACTTTGGGAATCACTGGTCTAAGAGGATATCTCTGAGGTCAAGGAAGTAAAGGATATACATTAGAGCTGGGGTCGGCAATGTATGGCTCTCGAGCCATATCTGGCTCTTTTGAGGGTCAGATATGGCTCTTTCTGCAGGAGCCATAAAGTCCATTTTTTTCAGGCGCTGTTACAGGAGCACACACTGTGAGCACTGTACGGCTCTCACGAAATTACATTTTAAAAAATGTGGCGTTTATGGCTCTCATGGCCGAAAAGGTTGCCGACCCCTGCATTAGAGGGAAGTGGGACCTTTTTTTTTTTTTTTTTGGTAGCAAAGAATAGGAAACAAAAGAGATACCCATTCATCGGGGAAAGGCTAAACAAGTTGTGGTACAGAAATGAAAAAGAATATTAGGATAGCATGAGATATGGCAATTTTGAAGAATTCTGGGAACTTAGAAAGGCCACTTTACATAGGCAACAACCTGTTAGAGTTGTGAAGTCACTATGGAATAGTATTCACAATGACTACAACCCTATCGATGGAAAAAATATCCATTAAAACAGGCTCTGTATAACTGCAATGACTAAGCTTGCACAAATGCCCTTCTCTCTTTTCACTGCAGAGGTGTCTATGGAATATTCCATGTGTGTCAACCATAGCCATGCGCTTGGTTAGACTTGGCTTTCCCCTGTTTCTTTGTTGGGGGGGTGGGTGGGGAGTGGAAGGTGGGGAACAATGTCTTGAGGGATGGAGAAAGGCACCTGATGGATGGCCTTTAGCAGGTCTCTTCAGTGAAGAAGGAGACTAAGGTACCTGCCACAATCGTGGGATTTGGGGTTGTTGGTTGAGGTTTAAGGAGAGAAGAAATGATTTGGAAGAGTTCCTGAGGATAGTGAGGGAGGGGATCCTTAAAGGTAGAATTGTATTGTCGAGTACCAGCAAGGACCCAGCTGACATTAAACATAATAAATGTGTTAGTGGCTGCAAACAGCTCACTTCTACATCCTTCTTCAGGGAGGATGATTAGCAATCAGGGAATAGAAGCTGAAAATCAAAGAGTGGGGGTAACACACGGGGAAGGATTAGCAACTGGTTAGGAGGGCAAAGAATCCCCTAATTTTGCAGATGAAGAAACTGAGGACCAAAGAGGTTTAAGTGACTTGCTCAAGGTCACACAATTAGTAAATGTCTGAGATGGGATTTGAACCTAAATATTCCCAACTTCAAGTCTAGTCAGTGCCTTGGGATTCTAGAATAGAGAGTAGTACAGACACAGAGAGGTCGATCAGAGGGAACGAGACTGGGAACAGAGGAAAGGGAAGGCAGAGTTGGAGAAATAAACTGGCATAGTGTCTGAATCAGGAAGACCCAAGTTCAAATTCAGCCTCAGACACTAGCTATAGGAAACTGGGCAAGTCCCTCAACCTCTGTCTGCTTCAGTTTTCTCAGAAATGAAACTGGGGATAGCAGTAGCCTCTCAGAGTTGCTGTGAGTTCCCAATCCAATAGCAACTGCAGGGGAGTCAGCAGAGTGCCTGGCACACTGTATAAATGTTAGTTATTATTAATATTTCTACTAATAAAAGCAAAGATAAATTAGGAACTAGAAGGCACAATGAGAATGAAGAATGAGTTCAGAAATGCATTACACATTCTTGTCTTACCGCCATGCAGGGCTCTTCATTCAAAGTGTTTGGTTCTTTTTCTTGGGCTCTCTACCTTTACCTTGAATGATGGGTTGTCAGCTGCCTGGGAAAAGAATAGTAATGGTGCCATAGTTTGGATTTATATAGGATTTTATTAAGAATTTTATGTATTTTATTTCCTCTCAATGTTACATTCCAGTGAACTAAGTAAAGCAGGAAACATTATCCCTGTTTTGAAGATAAGGAA
The DNA here is from genome assembly GCF_016433145.1 of Gracilinanus agilis. Taxonomy (NCBI): domain Eukaryota; kingdom Metazoa; phylum Chordata; class Mammalia; order Didelphimorphia; family Didelphidae; genus Gracilinanus; species Gracilinanus agilis. Next base: position 643,443,256 of record NC_058131.1, on the reverse strand, counting down.
ATGGAGATTGCTATTGGTCAAGTGACTTGCTCGAGGTCTCACATAAAAAAAAAAAAAGTAGTAAAACTGGAAAGAGCCAAAGGTTATCTAGTTCAACCTGTGCCTGACCAGGATTGCTGCCTGAAATATCCTGATAAAAGTCCATTCAACCTTGGTTTAAAGACCTTCAGTGAAGGATAGTGGACAACTATCTTTCAAAGTTTGGGGAGAGCTCTAATTGTTAGGAAGATTTTTTCCCTTAAAGTGGGGACAAAAAATTGTTTCTAGGCCTTACTTTGGGGATCAAGTAGAACAAGTCCACCCCCTCCACCTAGGCCTACCTTTGACAATTATGTGACTCTTCCCCCACAGGTCTTCTCTCCTTCAGGCTAAACATTCTTAGGCTCTTCATGCATTTCTCATAAGGCATCATTTTTTGGTTTCCTGTTTACCCTAGTTATACTCTGGATACACTCCAACTTGTCAATGTGCTTCTTAAAATGAAGTGTCCAGAACAGAGTACAAGACTTCAGATGTGTTCTGACCAAGACAGAGTACAATAGGACTCTCACAGCCCTTGTTCTGGGCATCTTCCTTTACCAACGTGGCACAAAATTACACTATTTTTTTTTTCTTTTGGCTGATGTTGCATTGTTAATTCCCATTGAGCCTGTGGTCCATTAAAGACTTTAGGTCATATACACTTTGTCTTTTGATTCTTCTTTCCTTCTGTTCCCATGTAGCTGATCTTTTTGAACCAAAGTTTCTCTTTCCAGGCTTATTGTCCATTACCATGAACTCTACATGCTAAGCAAATTGGCCTTCCTTTTCTTTACACATGGCGTCCTGCCTAAACCTTTTGCCCAAACTGTCCCCCATTATTTATGGAATGCACTCCCTCTTCATGTCTGCCTCTCAGAATCTGCTCTGATCATGTACCGCCTCCTACAAGACACCTTTCTGGATTCTAACATCTCCTGGTTCCCCGAAATCACTTACTATTTTCTTATTAGGTGTACATGTTCTTTCACCCATCTAATGGAAGCTCCTTGAGGATGGAGATTGTTTCATTTTTGTCTTTGAGTCCATTCATCGGTGAGCTCTTTCATTAGACTGGGAGCTCCTGGAGGGCAGGGATGGTTTTATGTCTTTCTCTCTAGTCCCAGAACTTAACAGGGTGCCCGATGTATAGTAAGAATTTATTACAAGTGAATCCTTGGCCCTACTGTGGCGCCTGGCTAATTGATTCATTCATTCCATATGGCTCAAGAAACTCTAATTAGAGCAGACAGAGACCTCCCCTATGCTAAAAATACATTCTTTTAACTGTGTTTCTTTTTTAGTGATAATCATCTTTTCCACGGTTCAAAACAAAATCTAAGTTCTTTAGCTGAAAATAAAGAACCTTCACTTGTTCCCCAAAAGTGTGTTTCTGAGATTCTCCACAAGATGTCAGACTCAGCCTCATCTTTTCACAGGTATGGACAAAACATCTTAGGATCTTCCCAAGTGAAGGGAATCCAGGGCAGGCACATTTGCGACAGATTCAAATGAATGGGAGCCCCCAAAGGAATCTAAAGCTATATTCCCTCTGTAAGTTCTGAAAAACTTGTGATCCACTAAACTAAAAGTATTATAATTATATATATTATATATCCTAAAGTATTTGGGATAGTGAGTCAAGTGACTTGCCCAAAGTCTCACATAAAAAAAAAAGTAAACCTGGAAAGGATCAAAGGTTATCTAGTTCAACCTGTGCATGTATGACCAGAGTATTTGGGGGATCCAGGGGAAAATCTCAGGAATTTATCCTTTGGAAACTAAAACTTCACTATATCTCTTTGGAGAGATTTTCCTCCCTTTTATCAACATCTTTGCAAAATACACTATATTGAAGATCTTGACTTATTATTTAAACACTCTGATTCTCAATTTTCTCATTTGTGTAATGGCAATAAAAATTGTACAACCGACCTCACTTGGTCATTGGAAGGACCAGATGAAAAAAAAAATGTACACAGAGCCCCCTTTCACCACAAACCACTAAATAAGCAGAGATTGACCTTGTTAGCATTAAGTTATTAATGCTCCTGCTCCAGGGGGAGCATCTGAAGACCTTAAATTTAGATGTGTTCAGTGCCTTTCAAATCGTTGTAGTCCGGATACTTTTCTGCTTTATTTTCCATTTACTGAAACTCTAAGAACCAGTGAGTATCAGATAAGAGACCAGGACGGTGTCTTCCATGACTTTGTGTTCACTCCGGCATCGAATGTTGTGCTAGGCACTTAGCAGATGCTTAATTAAAGGGAAATGAAAAAGCGAGGATATTTTGGCAAACTCTTATGGAAGTAGCTGACTCAGAGACTGCAGATACTAAAGGAGCCAAATCCTTGGGTCAGATAGGGGAAATCACCAAGGAGAACAGCTACATTTGGGGAGGGAAATCATTTTTCATTCAACAAACATATATTAAGTCCCTATTGGCTACAGAGTCCTCTAGTAGGCACCGGAGGAGATGCGAAGTTTGGATAAGCCCCAGTTCCAAGCTGAGCGTCTAATATGAGGATAAGATAGAAACACATATAACCCTAATATATAATATAGGATCCGAGCATTAAAGACACGTAGAAAAAAGTGAGACGCCAAGTCCAAAAGTTAATGAATGGTAAGCCATAAAGGGGAACCCAAATAAATATATCTCCAAAGCAGGAGATGGGCTAGATATGTTAGCTAGATAAAATACCTTAGAAAGAAAAGTAGGATGCCCAGGTCAGATGAACACAAAACTCAGAAGAATGATCTGCTTTAGATATCATGTGCTTGTGAAGTTGGAAGGGATCTTTGAGATCACGGAAGCCAGTGATTCTCCAAAAGGGTGCCGTAGCAAGTTTCACCAAGCGTGCTGTGAAATTTGGGGTGTTGAGTGCTTCATAAGCTGCCCCCCTCCCACCTTTCCGGTCTTCTTACCCCTCTTTGATTCGGTGACATTGACTTTCTTACTGTTCCTTACACTAAACACCATATCTCTAGAGTCTAGACTCTCAGCTTTTTTTCCTGACTTTCCCCCATGCCTGGAATGTTCTCCCTTTCACCTTTGCCTCCTGGCTTCCCAGGCTTCCTTCAAATGTCAGTTAAAATCCCACCTTCTAGGAATCTTTCCCATACCCTTTCACTGCTAGTGCCTTCCTCTGCAATTACATTTATGTGGATAAATGGAAGGTAATTGCATATATGTGTGTGTGTGTGTGTGTGTGTGTGTGTGTGATATACATGTATATAGGACAATGAAAACCATTACATGCAAAAAAAAAGGTTTTTTTTTGCATGTAATGGTTTTCATTGTCCTATATATTCTCAAAAGAATAGAAGCTCTCTGGTGGAAGGGACTGTCTTTTCCTTTATTTGTCCCCCCCTAGTCTTAGCATAGTGCCTGATAGAAAGGAGGTATTTAGTGCTTGATGGCTAATGTCATCTCCTTTTACCCAGGAGAACCCAGGTCCTTTGATTCTGGTCTTTCCAGCATGACACATCACCCTGTTTGACAAAAGCCAGGGTGCCTTCCTCACCTTGAATTTTATCTCTCCATGAAACTATACAGCCTCCAGTATTCGACCTTGCTGATTCTATATTCTTTAAGTTTAGATAACATTATCACCTCTGTGGCACCATCCTTAGTGATCTGTGCAATCTGGATTTCTCAAATTAATGTCACGTGTCCCCCCCACCCCACCCCGTAGCATTGTCCTTTGAGATTTTCTCTCATTCTCTTCAACTCGCCAAGAATAGTTGTTCAATTGTTTTTCAGTCATATCTGATTCTTTGTGACCCTGGTTTTTGTTTTCTGGCAAGATACTAAAATGGTTTGCCATGTTTATTTTACAGATGAAGAACTGAGGTAGGGATCTGGGACTTGTCCAGGGTTTAAGTGATTTTTTTTTCATGGTCACACAACTTGTAAGCGTCTGAGGCTGGATTTGAAGGAAGGAAGATGAGTCTTCCTACTTCTGGAGCCATCTCTCTGTCCGTGGTGCCACCTAGCTGCCCCTGCTAAGAGCAGTAGGAGTGGATCTTTTTTTTGACTACTTTCAGAACCCCGAATCTCCACCATCACTCCATTTCTCCTCTTTTGGAGTTCATCCCAACTGGGTGTCCATACTTTTCACCTCATCATTAATATCACCCACCTGTCATTCATAGCACACAGGCATATTCCTTCAAGAGCTGGACCTTGTTCACTTTCTTCAGCCCATTCGCGTCCCTTGACTCCATAGCCACACTGGCACCTCTAACAGCTGCTTCAATAATGCACAGGTTTCAGCAATAGCCTTCCTCTCATCCTAGAAGGGGTCCATCTATGTAGCCTCTCTTCCCCCTCCACCTGCTTCTTTCTGATATCAAAGGAACTCCTTCTGCTCTCTTGTCCAAAGCGAACATGTGTTTTTAAATATCTCCTCATTCCTTCAATTATCCCCTCCTCTCAGATCTTTCATTTCTCCCTCCTTCCTGCTGGCACTCATGCACAGATCTCTTCCTATACTAAAAAAAGATATTTCTTTGACTCTGCTTCTCCTATAATAATAATAAAAATCTCTTTCAATCATACAGTGCCTTGAGATGGCAGAGTCCTTTCACATTCATTATCTCATTTGATCCTTATAACCATCCTCCTCCGAGAGAGGGATTATTATCTAAATTCTTACTGATAAGGAAACTAAGGCTTCATTAATTACTCAGAGTCCTGATGGGTAGTAAGTGGAAGACCTTGGACTTAAACACAGGTCTTCTGAATACCAGGTTCAATGCAGTTTTTTTGTTTTGTTTTGTTTTTTTAAATCCTTACCTTCCCTCTTGGAGTCAATATTGGCTCCAAGGCAGAAGAGTGGTAAGGGCTAGGCAATGGGGGTCAAATGACTTGCCCAGGATCACATAGCTGGGAAGTGTCTGAGGTCAGATTTGAACCCAGGACCTCCCATCTCTAGGCCTGGCTCTCAATCCACTGAGCTACCTAGCTGCCCCCAAAGGTTCAATGTGTTTTGCACTGCCTCCTTTAGATGGCATAGCAGATAAAATTCGAGCCTGAAATCAGTAAATCCTGAGTTCAAATCTAGCCTCAGAAACTTACTAGCCTTGTGACCCTATGCAAGTCACTTAACCCTATTTGCCCCATTTCCTCATCTAGACAACAAGCTAGACAAAGAAATGTAAAATATCATTAATTTTGTCAAAAGGAGGTCACAGAGTCAAACGTGACTGAACAACTTGATCTATCACTCTATTTTTTGTTTGTTTGTTTGTTTTCTTTTACCACCAAATTCTGCAAGAGTAATTTTCCCTCTTTTTCTTGCCACCTGCTCATCTTTGAATACTATGACATCTGGCTTCTAGCCCCTCGTGCTTCCTGCAACAATCAACTCTCTTTAAGTTGCCAGCGACTTCCCAATCATGAAATCTACTGGCCTTACTGCCAGGCTTCTTTCTCTCACTAAGTCTCTTTGCAATGTACAACAAGGTTGTCCATTAAGCAAGAAAGAAACTACCGTGTGCCAAGATACGATTTATTGTGCCGTGTCCTATTACTATATATATATGTATATATATATATATTACAATATAAACTGTATATAATATAATACTGTACATACTATATATGCACCTAGAGAATAGATAGAAAATAAATACATAGTGGCTTTGGCTGGAGACAAATATCTGGGAGGGAATCAAGAAAGGTTTCACTAGGAAAATGATACTTGAGCTAATTCCTTTTTTTTTTTTAACACCCTTACCTTCCATCTTAGAATCAGTACTAAGTATTGGTTCCAAGGTAGAAGAGAAATAAGGGTAAGATAATCGAGTCAAGTGACTTGCCCAGGGTCACACAGCTAGGAAGTATCTGCAGCCAAATGTGGACCCTGGACCTCCCTAAGCCTGGTTCTCTATCCATTGAGCCACCTAGCTGTCCCACTTGAGCTAATACTTAAAGGAGATGAGGGATTCCAAGAAACAGATAATTCTAGGCATTGGAGATCATCATTGCAAAGGTAGAAATAGAGATGACGTACCATGTGCAAGAAGGCCATTTTGTCTGGACTATAGAGTGAGGGAAAGAAAGTCCAGATTGTGAAAGATTTTTTTAAGATGTCCAACAGGAGTTTATATTTAAGAGGCAAAAGGGAACCTCTGGAGTTTATTGAGGAGGGGAGTAGCCTGGTCAAAGCCTTGCTTCCTTGAGAGCTATGTGGAGAATAGACTGGAGAGGCAAGAGTCTTGAGGAGAGAGTGGAGTGGGGAGAACCTGAAGAAGGCTAGTAGCTACATGACTGGTGAGAAGAGATCGGGTATGAAAGATCTAGAGGTAGAAATGGCAACATTTCTCAACAGAGTTAGGGCGATGGGCTATGGAAGGGAGAGAGAGGGATGAATCAAGAGAGAATAATACTATGATTATGGACCCTGGAGATTGGAAGAAAAGAGATGCTCTCAACAGAGAGAGGAAAGGTTCAAAAGAAGGATAGTCTTAGGGGAAACATTTCTGAGTTCCGTTTTTGGACATGACGAGTTCAATGCTCCATGTTCCAGTGTTCAGTGTTCCAATGGGTCATCCCATTGGAAATGTCCCTCAGCAGTTGGTGCTGCAATATTGGAACTTGCAAAAAGACTCTGGTTGGTTATACACATCTCCATCCCCTCCATCTTAAAACTTTCTTGGTTTTCATAACATTCTATTCTCGGGGTTCTTTTCCTATTGTTCTAGAAGTTTCTTTTTTGTCTTTTTTGATGGCTTCTTCACTGGTTCATCCTGTCCCCTAAATGAGAAATTCCACTCTCTTCATCCTTTTTCTCCTTCCTCCAATTCATTCTGTACATCACTATTAGATAAGGAAATCAACAGTGGGCTTTTTTCATCTTTTCCTTTCTCAAACAGATCTTAGAAACAACCAAATCCAACTCCCAGAGGTGCGACTCTCAGATCTGTTAACTGACCCTGTGACTGACGTTGGACAAATCACTCACCATTTCTGGGTCTCAGTTTCCTCATCTGTAAAATGGGGGTGGAGGTTCAGACTAGATAATCGCTAAAGTCCTTTAAATCTTGAGTCCTACTTTCCATTATGGAAATCTCTCTCTTGGCGGTTTCAAATCTTGTTAAAGGGAAAATGACCCCATGTGTTTCTCCTTTCCTAACTCACACAAGCTCTTTGATGTCCCCCAAACCTTTCGAAGCTATTTCCTTCGAAATGGGACTGTAGATTTTGCCAAAAGGAAATGAACTTGAACCCAAAGGTTGGGTTAGCATTCTGAAGTCTCAAACTGACATTTCCACGCAAGCTTCCAGGGCTGGCACAATCCCATCCCAAAGAAGAAGGGCTCCAGGCCAGCTTCTCCTCACTCCCGCTGCTGTCATTCACTCAGTCCCACGGGGCATTTTGACAAATGCCTTTGCTAATTACTTAATTACTTTGGCCTGCACTAGTGTGGGGATATTTTCCTTAAAGAAAGGAGAGTCCCATCCAACCCACTCAGATCCACCCCCCCAGCCCGAGAGTAACCAGCTTAAATCCCATTAAAGCATTTGAATAACTAAGCCCTCCCACCAGTCAAATTAACTTAAATACATCATAAAGCGAGCCAGCAGACCCACAAAGAACTGTTTTCAGCCTCGAGAGCTAAACCTCCGACTTTTCCATTCGGATTTTCCTAGGCTTTATCCCTCCCGCTTCGACCTTTTGTTTTCTCCGTTTTCCGTATGAAAGAGTTCTTGGTCATAATTAAAATAAACTTTAGCTTAATTAAAGAAACAATTAGCTAAAGCGGTAAATGGGACCCCTGGAATTAACCCGCCGCGAGAATGACTAGCCAAACTCCAGAGCTATGGGGTTGGGGAACAAGATGGAGGCGCTGCCCTTCGGGAGCCCCTTCTCTAGTGCTGAGATTCTGTGAATGTCTTCTGCATGGAGATGACTCTTCCTGAAGTCATCCATCACAATGAGTGAAGGAAACTCTTGGGCGTAGGGTAGACGATCCGAGCTTCCAAACCCAAGTCTGAGCCTAACACTGAAAATTCCCCCCTGGGTCTTGGATCACCCAAACTGGCAGCCCATATGGATCCTGGGGTTGTCCAGTTGTTTTTGTGGGCGTGTCTGACTCTTTGGGACCGATTTGGGGATTTTCTTGGCAAAGATACTAGAGTGGTTTGCCATTTCCTTCTCCAGCTCATTGGACATATGAGGAAACCGAGGCAAACAGAGTTAAATGACTTGCCCAGAGTCATACAGATATTAAGTATCTAAGGCTGGGGTTGGCAACTTATGGCTCTTTCTGCAGGAGCCATAAAGTCAGTGTTTTTTTTTTTTTCAGGCACTGTTACAGAAGCCTGTACTGTGAGCACTGTACGGCTCTCACGAAATTACATTTTAAAAAATGTGGCTTTTATAGCTCTCACGGCCAAAAAAGGTTGCCGACCCCTGGTCTAAGGCTAGATGTGAAGTCAGGAAGATGAGTCCTCCTGACTCTACCCGCTGCACCACCAAGCTGCCCTACTCTTGATCCTACGATTCCAAAGTCGAGGGGGTTGGATTCAGTGATTTCTAAGATCTCTAAGAACTGCTCCAGAAAGAAAATGATGAGAAAAGCCCAGGCCTGGGAATCAGACCTGGATCCTGGTCTTGTCTCTGTAATGAGCGGTGTCACCTTAATCAAATCTTAGCTCTTCTGGGGGGCAATTAGAGGATAGACAAGAAGATATGGCTCAAATCTGGCCTCTGAAACATCCTGGCTATGACCACTCAACCTCTCGGCTCTCTGAACAACTTTCTAGAACAGTTCTTAACCTGGAATTTGTCACCTTTTTTTTTTAAACATTTTGATAACTGCATTTCAATAGTTTCCTTAGTAATCATCTATAAAGGAACTCCTGAATAAGGTGCTGACCTGCATTGGCAGAAGGAGTTTCTCTACCTGGGAGTTCCCCATGCCAATGAAGCCATCATCCAATTCCTGTCCCTATTGGTCTCATGACCTCAGTTTCCCATTTTGTAAAATGTCAAAAGATGGTTATCTGAGTTTCTCCTAGCTCTGATAGCCTATGTTCTTTTAAGTGAAATACTGTAATAACTTTCTAAGAGAGGCCAATGCTAATTGAATGTGATTCAGGCAGCCCCACCAGCCTATCCCGGGAGCCCTGTTCATTGGGCCAACACTCTAAAGAATGGGCATCCTGTGCATTCATCCCAGTCCTTTAAAGACCAGCTGGTAAGGGGATGAATGGGGGAAGGGAGTGAAGGAGGAAGAAAGGAGGAGGCTAGATTACCTGTTTACAGTAGCCCTCAGGGAGGTAGCTTTGTGGCCTGCCCATTTCTGACTTGAAACCCTTCGTGAAATGTAACACCTACTTGCAGATGCCATTAAAGCAGGAAGAAGCAGAGACAATTGATTTGAGGTCCTAGAAAAATACCTGCAATAGCCCTGGAAAGTTCATTTTCGAATTACTGAAACAATTCTTATGGGAGGCAGTAAAGGTTGTTTTCAAAGCTTCTCTAAATCTCCAGATTATACTGAGGGGTAATAGAAAGGCTAAGCAGAGGGGTGGTTATCTCCTTAAAGAAAGCAGAGCCTTTCATGGAGAAGATCTGATAGGGACATAAGACAATAGGAGCTTCCCTCCCTCCTCTCCTCCCACCCCCCAGCTTAATGGCCTCCTTTGCTCTATCCATGGTACTATTGAATTCTTCCTTTCAGAAGCAAAGAGTCTTCTTTCTGGGGATAAATGTGTGGCACCAGCTGAAATAAGGAGAAGTCCCAGACAGCTGGAAATCCAGCCTGGATAATAAAATTGTCAGCAGCACCTTCAAACAGATGAGACACAGCATCAGGCTTAAAGTAGGAAAAATCTAGGTTCACATCCTGTTATTGACATGTATTAATTGAGTGACCCAGGGCAAGTCACAACCTCTTCAGGCTCCCGGAAGCTCTCTTCAGACTCTCCATTGTGGATGGTCAACATCTGTGAATGGAGTTTTTCCAATGAGTTTTCCCCTAACCCTGATGAAATCATATTTGTGGACCCCCTGCTCCATGTCATTTTAAAATGACCACAAAACTCTATTTGTGAGTGTTTACCATGAACAGAACTGTGACTTCAAGACCTATCATCTCAGAGCTGGAGAGGATCTTGCAATATTTGCCAAGTGGTCATCCAGTTTCTGCTTAAAGATTTCAAGTCACAGATGCTCAATAACACCAATAACTAGAATAACAGTATTTAGTTATATACGGTATATATAGTATATATATATATATATGTGGGTTATTATTAATCAATTAATCTATCAATTAAGGATTTCTTAAATGAGTCCTAATGTGTCAACAACTAAGCTTGGTACTAGAGATATTCATTCAAAGGATGCAGATACAAATACAAAAGATGAAAATACAAAAGATGAGACAATGGCTATTCTTGAGGAATGTAATAGCTAAACTGTGTATGTTGTAGAACAAGGAAGATCTGGTGAACACATCCTAGAATGGAAATATAATTTTGGTAGTTTTTCAGATTTTGTCATTCTGAAGATAGGATGGAGAGGCAATCCTGCTGGAGTAGAAAGAAAACTATGTCTAATAATAGTTGTGTGATTCTAGACACATCACTTAACCTTTCACTACCACCCTAGAAAGCTCTGTAACATTTATTGTTGACCAATACTGGTGGAAGGAGTTTCCTTATAGGGAAGATTACCTACACTAGTAAAGTCATAGGATAGACCTCCTCCACCCACAATTATACAAAGGCCACACACAGCCCAAGACAACTAGCATCCCATCCAAATGGAAGGAGATTGTAACCTGATTATGGGCCTGATGCTAACTCAGTAGTCCATCCCAAGAGTCTAAGGAAGCTTGATTTGTGACACCCCCACCCCCACCCCCATCCTCCTATTATCTGCTTAGCTGAGATGACAAAGAGAAGGGAGTTACTCAGTGGATCCATCTAAAGAAATTTGCATCATGCTGAATCTTTTAAAAAATATTTTTTTAATTACATTTTAAAACTTCTCTTTCTTCCTTTCTCTCCTCCTCTCTCTTTTGAGAAGTCACAGAATTTTGTATAGGTTATACATGAGCAGTCATATGAAACATATTTCCATATTAGTTGTGTTAGAAAACACAGACCAAACAAAAAAGATTAAGAAAGTTTTTTAAAAGTATGCTTCAATCTGCATTCAGACTCTTATCAGTTATTTCTCTGGAGGTAGATAGGGTTTTTTATCACAAGTCCTTTGGAATTTTGTTAGTTCATTATTTTGCCAAAAATAGCTAATTTATTCATATTTGTTCATCATATAATATTTCTGTTACTATATACAGTATATTCTTGGTTCTACTTATTTTGTTTTGTATCAGTTCGTGTAAATTGTTCCAGGTTTTTCTGAAAGCACCTTTAAGATCATTTCTTATAATATATATACATATATAATGTTATATATATAATGTATAAATAGTACTTTATCACAATCAATTACCACAACTTGTTCAGCCATTCCCCAATTGATGAGCATCTCCTTAATCTCTAATTCTTTGCCACCACAAAAAGAGCTACTACAAATATTTTTGTTTATATAAATCCTTTTCCTTTTTAAAAAAATTTCTTTGGGAAACAGAGTATTCCTAGTAGTGGTATTGCTGGGTCAAGGGGTATAAAAAATTTTATTGTCTTTGGGCATAGTTCCAAATTGCTTCTCCAGATCGCTTGGATCAGTTTACATCCATTCCAACATTTGTCATTTTCCTTTTCTGTCATATTAGCCCATCTGATAAAAAAGTATTAATTCAGTTATTTTAATTTGCATTTCTATAATCAATAGTGATATGGAATATTTTTAAAATATCTATTGATAGTTTTGATTTCTTTGTCTAAACTGCCTGTATATATCCTCTGGCTATTTATCATTTAGGGAATGACATATTTTGAAAAGTGAGACCTTTATCAGAGAAAATTGCCATGAAAAATAGTTCCCTATTTTCTGCTTTTCCTTCTAATTTTGGCTACTTTTTTGTGCAAAATCTTTTTAATTTAATATAAATGAAAATTATCCATTTCATATCTTGTAAATGTTCTTTATCTCTAATTTGATCACAAAATCTTTCTCTATTGATGTATCTGACAAGTAAACTATTCCATTCTTCCTCATTTGCTTATAGTTTCACCCTTTATTTCTAAATCCACTCTGTTATCCATTTCTTTTTTTTTTATGGGTGAGTTCATCCTTTCACATTAACAGTTGTGATTACTGCATTTCTCTCTATCTTACTCCCCCTCCCCATTTATCTTTTCTCTCTTCTTTCATCCTATACTTCCTCAAAAGTGTTTTGCTTCTGACTACTGTCTTCTCTGAACCATCCCTCCCTTTTATAAGCACTTTCTTCTCTCATTTCCCTCCCTTCATATTTCCCTATTGAATAAGATAGATTTCTTTCCCATCTGAGTGTGTATGTTATTCCCTCTTTGAGTCAATTCCAATGACATTAAGGTTCAAGAGTTGCCTACCACCTCTTCATGTTTCCCTCCACTGTAAAAGCTCTTACATAACTCTTTTATATAAGATAGTTACCTCATCCTATCTCTCTCTTCTTCTAGTGCATCCCTGTTTTCACTCCCTTTTTTTATATCATTCTATCATAGTCAACTCATACCCATGTCCTCTTTTCATGTATATACTCTTTCTATCTGCCCTAATAATGATAAAGATCTTGGGAATTTAAAGTATCATCTTCCCTTATAGGAATATAAAGTTTAACTTTATTGCATCTCCTATAATTTCTTTTCATGTTTACTTTTTCTGCTTCTTTCGAGTCTTCTGTTTGAAAGTCAAATTTTTCTATTTAGCTATAGTTTTTCATAAGGACTAATGAATTTCATCATGATGAATATTCTATTTCACTAAATATCCATTTCCCCCCATGAAGGATTATACTTAGTTTTGCTTGGTAGAAGATTCTTGGTTGTAATCCTAATTCAATTGCATTCTAGAATATCTTATTCTAAGCCCTCTAATCCTCTCATATAGAAGCTTCTAAATCTCATGTTAGCTCAACAATATTTGAATTATTTCTTTCTGGATGCTTGCAATATTTTATCCTTGACCTGGCAGCTCTAGAATTTGGCTATAATATTCTTGGGATTTTAATTTTGGGATCTCTTTCAGGAGGTGATCAAAGTATTCTTGCAATTTCTAACTTACCTCCTGATTCTAGGATATCAAGGCAGTTTTACTTGATAATTTCTTAAAATGTAATATCTGACTTTTTTTTATCATGGTTTTCAGGTAGTCTAATAATTCTTAAATTATTTCTCCTCAATCTATTTTCCAGGTCAGTTGTTTTTCCAATAATATATTTCACATTTTCTTCAATTTTTTCTTTCTTTTTATTTTTTAATTATTATTTCCTAATAACTCATGGAGTCATTAGTATACACTTGCTCAATTCAAAATTTAAAGAATTATTTCCTTCAGTGAGCTTTTGTACCTCCTTTTCCATTTGGCAAAATGTATCCGTTAAGGAATCTATTTTCCTCAGTGAATTTTTGATCATCTTTTTCCATTTGGCCAACTGTGTTATTTAATGAGTTCTTCTTTCTATTGAATTTTTCTATGTAGTTTTCCATTTGGCCAATTATGCTTTTTAAGGCCTCCATCATTTTATTGTATTACTCTCATGATTTTCCCCAAAATTTCTTCTACTTCTCTTATTTGATTTTTTAAATCCTTTGTGACCTCATCCAGGAATTCTATTTTGGAGCCTGAGGCCAATTCACATTCTTTGAGGCTTTTGATGTATCTGTTTTGACATTGTTGTCTTCTTCTGAGTTTGTGTTTCACTCTTCTGTTACTATAGTAACCTCTATATAAGGTTCTTTTTTGTTGGTTGCTTATTTTTCCAGCCTATTTCTTTGGTCTTTAATTTTGTGTTATATTTGAGCTCTGTTACCAAGATGTCCCAAGCTTTAAAGTTTTTGTGTGGTGCTATTTCTAGAACTAGTTCTAGGGGATCTATTCATTTTCAGTTCTTCCAAAGCACCAGGATCTAAGGAAATATGTGGTCACTGGTCTCCCGACTGTACTCTGTGAATGGCAATTCCACTCTGAAATTGTATCCAAGGTCCCTACTCTTGATTGTGCTTCTTCTCATCTTGGGACTATGACCCAGAAACATGTATGGGCAATGCAACAGATCCTAATCCTAGTGCTGATAAATGACCCCTTTTCAATCTCCGTCTGACCATTTGTCCAACCATCTTACCTGTCTGTGGTCTGAGAACTCTAGAAGTTACAGTCAATTCAATTGCCCCTAAGGGCTGCTGCTGACTTGCCAGGGCATAGACTTTGCTGGCATTGCCTGTGTAGCGTTGTGCTCCATTCTCATCCCTGTTGATCTTCTGACTGGCTTTGAGCAGGAGATTTGATTCACCCTGTCCTTTTTTGGTTCTGAGGCTTCAGAATTTATTTTAAGACATCATTTTAATATCATTTGGAAACAAATTTGGGAGAGATCAGGTGAATACCTGCCTTTACTTTGCCATTTATCATTATAAGAACTATCCCTAAAATACAACCTAAAATCCCTTAAAAAATGTCCTCTAGTAGCCTACAACTCCCTTTGCTATCTAGATCTCTAGAAAGAGCATGCCATATTGGGGTTCTTAATAATATTTATAAAACACTTTATAAACTTCAAAGCCCTTTATAAATATTAGAGCTTTTTCTCCTTTTCCTTCTCTTTCTTTTCCTCTTCCTTCTTCTTATTCCCAATTTATCTAAAGTAATCACAAAATGCTAATGTCAAAGATATGATCAGTGTTTTAACTGTCACCTACCTCCGTTCCATGGAAGGAAGAGAGTATTCTGCCAAGTCAAGGAACGTGGTGGCCAACTTATTTAGGAAGGTTCTAAAGAAATGAATTTGACCACTTTTTGATAAGCTGGGTGAATAATTTCCTAATTATCTGAATGATTTAGGGAAGTACTAAAATGGAGCAATAGCTTCAGGGATTACATCAGTTGAACTCAGTGTTCAGTTTGTAGAATCAGAGAATCTTAAAATTTGAAACTGCACTTGAAAGAAAATTCAACTGTTTCTGGAACATCTTTAATGATAAACCTACTATGTCCTGGGGCAACACATTGCATTTCTTTTTAGGTCTCATCAAGGTTTTTCCAGTAAATGTCCTATAACCAATTATTCAAAAATTCATGCCACATTTTAAAGCTGAGTCTGTGTTAATCTTTTCTTCATCATTTTCTTAAATCTAGCAATCATCAAAACAATAAATCAAGCTCTAATTTGTAACATGCATCAGTTTCTGAGGTGTAAATGCTCATCCTGAAAATTCCTGGGAGCCAGTACGACCTGGTTCTAAGTATTAGGAAATTCTTTGGCCTTCTATAACTTCTATCTGTTGTTCTTAGCTCTTCTCCCTGATAGAAAAAAAAAATACTGTGTATTGACTCCAAGGCAGAAGAGTGGTAAGGGCAATGAGTGTTAAGTGACTTGCCCAGGGTCACACAGCTGGGAAGTGTCTGAGGTGAGATTTGAACCCAGGACCTCCTGGCTCTAGGTCTAGCTCTCAATCCACTGAGCTACCCAGCTGCTCCCTTCAATCAGTCTTCATATGGCATGGACCTCAGGTCTTTTACCATTCTGGTACTATCTTCTGTATGTTCTTCAGTTTATCCACATTCTTCCTAAAGTTTAGACCAGTTATAGAAATTCTATGGTGGAGACATATCCAGAAGAACTTATATTTGATATGAATCTGTGGGAAACTTGGATATTTGAAATAGAAATCAGAAAATTTTTCTAAAGTCTAGCATTGCCAGTTACTAGGCTTAATGTCTTGGGGAAAACTGTTAATCTTCTCTGAGCCTCAGCTTTCTTTTCTGCAGAATGGGAGCAATTATACTGACTTTAATGACCCTGGTCCTATTATAAAAATTAAAAGGATAAACATACAAATAAAGCTTTATGAATTATTTCATATATCTGTAAACTATTCCTCTTATCATCTTTGTTATCATTGTCTCAGTGGGGCAATACAATAAAGTTCTGATAAAAGTTTTTTTAAATTGAAGGTTTAAAGAAACTTCTAGGCAGTGTTTTTTATTCTCTGAAACCGTTTTTGTCTTCCCTCACAACAAATCTCTAATGGAATTTTGGCTTAAATATCAGATTTAATGTTGGCACTAAAATTATCATTTTTATACTTCAAAATTATTTATTGCTCAGCTGCTTTTAAGAGGTGGGAAGGGAAAATCAAGATATATTGCAGGTGTCTCTCCTACCATAACTTACTTGACATGTAATTCTAGACTTATAAAACTGGTCAGCTAGGGAGCATATTAGTTTTATATGTCCTAAGGTTGGAACTTAGTTTCTTAGGCTGGAGGACATATTGGTTTTTCTCTAGGAGATAAAGGACTTGCCTGTAGGGAGAAATCCTTCTCTTTGTCCAGCTATTCAAAGATATGTTCTCAGAAGTCACCTTTCTCATTTTACATAAAAAGAAATTGAGGTTCAGAGAACCTAAAAAGTTTACCCAAGGTAATACAGGTATTAGCTCTCAGGTCTGTTATTTGCACTTGGGTCTTCTCACTCTGGAACCAAGTGCCTTTCCACTAGACCACAAATGAGGTCCACCATCAAGATGGCGGAAGGCCATGTCTAAGCCCAGATGCCTCATCACCTCAAAAAAGCAAGAAATATGCCAACAACAGAAGATTAACTAAAATTGTGCATCTAGAATTGAAAAGACCTTCTATCTAGTTCAACTCCCTCACTTTACTGATGAGGAAACTGAAACTTTTCAGTATTTTCTCCAAGTTCACATAAGTTGTAAACATCAAAGTTGGGATTTGAATTGATGTCTTCTGACTGCAGAGTTCATTCACTGTATAATATATCAAAGAGAAAAAGAAGGCAATCTTCCTAGCAAAGCAGCAAAGAAGACTGAAGAAATGTAAACCAAAAAGAAGTAGTCATTCAATGAACAGATACTATGGATTTTTTTAAAAAGTGAGGTGAAATCTCCAGAAAAAAGGAATAATATAATAACATCTAGAACCCAAGAAAGGAGATTAGACCTATCACCAGAATCCCCTTAAGTGGACAAAAAGACCAATAAAAAATTAAAGATATAAGGAAGGAAATGAATTCTTATTTGATAGGATTAACAATAGAATTTGCAATATAAAACAAACTGGAAAAATCTTAATAAAAGAGTGGATATCCCCCAAAATATCAAAGATGGAATGCAAAAATGTAACAACAAACCTTAGCCCCAAAGAGAAAAAACAACTAATAGAATGAAGTCAAAAGAAAGCAAAACCAGAACACTGGAAGTCTCTAAATTCATTAACTGGATCACTTTATGTCTCATCCATTAAACCTGGATTAATTTAAACTGAAGTCTCAGGATTTCTGAGTTTCAGAAATGTGAATGAACTGCCCTGTCAGATAGATAGATAGATAGATAGATAGATAGATAGATAGATAGATAGATAGATAGATAGATAGATAGATAGATAGATAGATGATAGATAGATGGATGGATGATAGATGGATGATAGATAGATGGTTGGATGATAGGTAGATGGATAGATGGATGGATGGATGATAGAGATAGATAGATGGATAGATAGATAGATAGATGATAGAGATAGATAGATAGATAGATAGATAGATAGATAGATAGATAGATGATAGATAGATAGATAGATAGATAGATAGATAGATAGATAGATAGATGATAGATAGATAGATAGATAGATAGATAGATAGATAGATAGATAGATAGATGGATGGATGATAGATAGATGGATAGATGGATGGATGATAGAGATAAATAGATAGATAGAGAAATAGATAGATATAGATGAAGCTATAGATTGTGAAAAGTTAATATTAATTTGTTATCTTATCCCCTTATTACTCATTAATTTGGCCCCCCAAAATAACTTTTGATTTTAAGCCAAAAAAAAAAAAAGTTTGATCTTAAAACTGAAGCTAAAATTTGGCTTCTCCCTCAAAGCTGAGGCAGGCTAGACACAAGTTCCTTGTTTATCTGTAAACAAATCCCTTGGGTGGTGAAGTAATTAAATAAGCTAAGCAGAGTCTTATGGAGAAACACAGCACATGTGCTATGTGGTCATTCTAGACACTAAGTGGTCCCTTCTAGCATCCAGAAGACCTGCCTCTTGTCCTGTTTGAGGTCTGTGCTCCAATAAGAGAGGCTCATGAAAGGGACATCACAAAGAGTATAACTTGATGGAGGGGACAGAAGTTGACCTTTTATCCCCAAACCAGAGACTCAGGAGGACCTGTGTTCTGGCTCAGGGCTGGCTCAGCCTGCTGACTGGAGAGGTGGCCAGTCTTGTGGCACATGCTCTTTTCTCTTTATTTAATAATTAATTATAAAATTAATGGTCTCCAAAGAATTTTAATGGTAACAAGATGTATACATGCATATCCATATAACACACATGTATTTAGACACATGTATATTATATTGCATATATGTAGGTCTGTTATATAAATACCTGCAAGGTCAAACATAAACTCCTCTGTTTGGTAATTAAAGCTTTTCAAACCTGGTCCCTTCTTTTATTTTCAGTCTTTTCACACTTTACTAACTACCCTGCAGGTACTTTACTAGATAGCTATGTGGTACAGTAACCAGAGCATGGACCCAGAGTCTGGAGGACCTGAGTTCAAATCCAGTTTCAGACCATTAACCAGCTGTATGACCTTGGACCAGTCAAGTAGCCACTCAGTTTCCTCATCTATGAAACGGGGATAATGATAGCACGTACTTCCCAGTATTGTTATGAAGACCAAATGAGATAACAATTGTAAAGTATAGTGCCTAGCACATAGATGCTATATAAATGTTAGCTATTCTGGTCTACTTGATCTAAAGCTTGGCACATGACACTCTCTTGTCTACTATGTCTGGAATAGTCTTGTTCCTCAACTCAACCCCTTAATTTCCATGGTTTCCTATAAGACTAAACTCAAAATTCATTTATAGATCATCCTCAATATTTCCACTTGCAAATGCCTCCTCTTTCAGATTACCTTCATCTGCTCTGTATCTTCCTTGGTTCAAATCTGGCCTCAGACATTTACCAAGTATGTGACCTTGGGAAAAATCCCTTATGGGTCTAAAAATCCATGATTCTAAGGTACTATGTTAGCCTGGTCTTTATAGTTCAGGAACATGGCTAAGATAGGGGTCATTAGGACATTTTCTCATCTAACCAAATACTCATCCAGGTGTATCTATGGATTTATGATTAGGACAAATGTAGGGCATCTCAGTAGTGTTCTCTTAGTCATAAAATGGTACTGAGCTTGTCTTATGACTGAATTCTGTGCAGAATTCATTCAACATAAGCACATTGTATTCTTACTAACATATATAATAGCTTTTGCCTCTAAGCTATTTTTATTCTCTATCTTGTTTCCATAGTACCATTAGTCTAACCTTTAGAAACATGACATACTTAACATACTTTTTCTTCATGTTATTGCCACCTTATTGTTTTCACTGGCTCAGTTAAAGTACTTTTGCATCTGATTTTCCCTCCAATAAGAAAAGAAGGAAACATAGATGGGTGTGACTTACACTTCAAGAATAGCCCTTATAATGTCTATCTAAACTCAATGAAACGAGACCATCCTGTTCTTGTTCAGATTGAACAATTTACATTACTCAATTGAATTAATTATCAAGAGGTAAAAAGGAAAACATAGGTGGGGCAGTATGAGGTAAGAGGCAGAGGGATGTACTTTAGTCTGGATATCATAAGATTTCATTTCTAGTCCTGGTTCTTTTTCTCCCTAGTTGAAGGAATGACAGACAAGATACTTCCTTTCTTGATGCCTCAGGTTCTTCATTTATAAGGTGAAGGAGTTAACCTCTAAGATCTCTGATAGCTCAAAAGTAGTATCATGAGGATCACAATTTTTTATCACAGTCTCAATATATACAATACACAAATTTTTGGTTTCCTAAAGTGAAATGTTCATTTTAAACTTTATAGAGAGTTTTTTTGGTAAAAAATATTTTCCTGCTTCCCCTCTCCCCTAAATTTTTACTCTTTGATATGAATTTATATTTCTTCCCACTGCCAGCAGCATCCCTTCCATTTTAGCATTATTTCTGTCCCTTCTTATCTTTATCCCCATTATCTAACATATTAACCTTAACATTCTCAAGTTTGTTGTTTTTGTTTGGTCATCTCACTTGTGTTCAATACTTCATGACCCCATTTGGGGTTTTCTTGGCAACAATGCTGGAGAGGTTTGCCATTTCCTTCTCCAGCTCATTTTACAGATGAGGAAACTGAGGCAAACAGGGTTAAGTGATTTGGCCAGGATCACACAGCTAGTAAGTGTCTGAGGCTGGATTTGAAGTCAAGTGTTTCTGACTCCAGACCTAGTTCTCTATCCAATGCACCACCTGGCTCCCATTTCTCAAGTTTTGCTGATGTTCATCTTAAGAAAAGTTTGTGCATTGTTAGCTGAAAATTATTTTCATGAGTTTTAAAAAAAAGGAATAAGGTCCAAAGACAGTGGTAGAATGTCACTACCAGGGTTTTCAAATTATTTTATAAAATTTGACACCAGAAGCACCTTTTAGAAATCATCTAGGATTTTAGGTGTGGATGTAGACCAATCTTGAGGCTAGGAGTCAGGAAATCTTGAATTCAAATATGCCCCCAGATACTCACTAACTTTATAAACTTAAGCAAGTCATTAAACTCTGTCTGCCTCAGTTTCTCAGCTATAAAATGGGGACAATAATAATGCCTAACTCCCAGCGTGGTGGTGAAGATCAAGTGAGATCATATTTGTTAAACATTTTACAAACTTTAAGGCTCTATGTAAATATTAACTATTTTATCTAGTCTAACCCATTCATTTTACAGTTTTAAAAAATGTGGTTTAGAGATGATAAATAACAGTAGGAGAGTCTGGACTAGAACTTAGACCCCCTTTATGAGGAAAGGGACTACTTCTTTTGGGGCTTTGAACAAGACAGAGGCTAGCCCAGTACTCTATGTTTTCCTTGGATGTACCTTTTTATTTCAGTGTTGTCTCCCTCATTTCAATGTAAGCTCCCTGAGGGCAGGGGCTATTTTTTCCTTTCTTCCTAATCTGGGACCTTAACAATGGTTCCTAGTACACAAGAAGGACTTCATAAATGCTTGCTGGCTGATTGATCCAATGAGGTATTTGCTTTGTTCAAGGAAGCAGCATGATGTGGTACAAAGTGAAAGTCAGGAGACTTGGCCCTAAATTTCAATTCTCCCATGAACCCAGTGTTTGGTACTGGTCAAATATCTCCCTGAATCTCTGTTTATGCCTTTGAAAATGGAAAGGTTTGGACTATGTGATCTCTAAGGTTCCTTTGAGAACCTGTGATAGTCATAGAAGACCAGTGGCAGTGAGGTCCCTTTTCCATTATGCTCTCTAGCCTTCTCCCCTGACTCCAGATTTCAGGTTAAGGAGGTGTCGAGAATGGGAATGGAAAGACTAAGTGCCCTCAGACCTGCTGCAAGTGGACAGCTCCTCCTTAAGAGCAAGCTGCCTCTCCAGAGCCTGTGAACGGAGAATATGCATTCATTCCAGAAATGTTTGGGGTTTTTTTTTTTCCAGGAAAGCATAAATTGTTCTAAATATCTTCATCTGAACATCTTGTTCTCAGCCTTTCAATAGCTCTAAGGAACTGAGGCAACCTGGTCCTGGCTTTAAGAGTCATAGAACATGCCTTCCCAGGATCAAGTCCTGGCTCTGCTGGCTGCTCACTGTCCTGTGTGATCTTGGGTTCTTTCCTGGACCATAGTTTTCTCATCCATAAAGCAAGGAACAAGGAGTGACTAGCCTGCCCCTCTCTAAGATCCCTTATTGCTTTAAATTGATAATACTAAAAATTGCCTACAATAATAGCCAGGATTGGGGGCAGCTGGGTGGCTCAGTGGATTGAAAGCCAGACTCAAAGCCAGGAGATCCCGGGTTCAAATCTGGTTTCAGACACTCCCTAGATGTGTGACCCTGGGCAAGTCACTTGACCCCCATCGCCTAGCCCATACCACTCTTCTGCCTTAGAACCAATACACAGTATCGATTCTAAGATGGAAGGTAAGGGTTTTTTTTTTTAATTTTAATTTTTTTTTAAACCCTTAACTTCTGTGTATTGGCTCCTAGGTGGAAGAGTGGTAAGGGTGGGCAATGGGGGTCAAGTGACTTGCCCAGAGTCACATAGCTGGGATATGTCAGAGGCTGGATTTGAACCTAGGACCTCTTGTCTCTAGGCCTGACTCTCAATCCACTGAGCTACCCAGCTGCCCCCAGGTAAGGGTTAATAAAATAAAATAAAATAAAATAAAATAAAATAAAATAATATAATATAATATAATATAATATAATATAATATAAAATAAAATAAAATAAAATAATAAAATAAAATAATAGCTAGGAGTGATATTACAGGTAGGAGGCACAGTGGATAGAGGGCTGGGTCTGCAGTAAGGAAGACTCTTCCTCTTGAATTCAAATCCAGCCTCAGACACTTACTAGCTATGTAACCCTGGTTAAGTCACTTAACTTTGTTTGCCTCAGTTTCTTTGTCTGCAAAGTGAGCTGGAGAACCACTCTAGTATCTTTTCCAAGAAAACCAAAGATGGATTCGCAAAAAGTTATACACAACTGAAAAATGACTGAACAACATTGGTATAATACTTGAGGTTTTGCAGGGTGCTTTATATATGCTATCTCATCTGATCATCACAATAACTTTCTGAGCTGAGTGCAATTATTATCCCCATTTTACAGATAAGGGAATTGAGGTTGAGAAAGAGCTGCCCAGGGACACCTAGCTAGGAAAACTTGAGTCTAGCTGGGTGGCTACTCTTCCCATTTCTCAACACTGCTTCCCCAGGGACTGGAGCTGTTCCATTATAGAACAGAAGCCTGTTGCTATGATCCAATTATATTGCTCTGTTACCTGATTCTTTGTTTGGTTCAAGGGAGTCTTAAATGGAGTGGTTGAAGGGACCTTAGAAATAACATTTATAATCCTATTATCTAATCTGAAATCAAGGCAGAGAAAGAGAAAATGACTTACTTGGGTCACATAGTTTGCTCATGGCAGAGCTGGGACAAACCTCATGTTTCCTTATACCTATTCCAGTGCTATTACCAATCTACCATGCCCTTCCTTCTCTGTTTGACCTGTTTTAGTGAGCTTCTTCAGAGAAAAGGGGAAAATGAAAGCAAGACAGATGGGATTAGTGAAAGGGAGAGACTCAAAGAAATTAGAGAGGAGAGGACAAAGCTTCAGAAGTCAACAAGAGAAGGGAAAAGACAGTGTTCATATAATTTTTTAAAATCCTGACCTTCTGTCTTAGAACCAATACTGAGTATTGATTCCAAGTTAAGGGCTAGGCAATTGGGGGTTAAGTGACTTGCCTAGGATCACATAGCTAGGAAGTATCTGAGGTCACATTTGAACCCAGAACCTTCTCTCTTTCCATCTACTGAGTCACCTAGCTGTCCCTGTTCAAATGATCTTAAATACTGGCCAAGACTTTACATGCTTTATCTCATTTGATCTTTATAATAATAATAATAATTAGCATTTATATAATATTTGCTATGTGCCAGGCACTGTGCCAAGTGCTTTGTTAGTTGTTATCACATTTTTATTGTTCGCTTGTTTTTCAGTCATGTCCAATTCTTCATTGCCCCACTTGAGGTTTTCTCTACAAAGACACTGGAGTAGTTGGCCATTTTCATCTCTAGCTCATTTTACAGATGAAGAAACTGAGGCAAACAGGGTTAAGTGACTTGCCCAGGATCACACAACTAGTAAGTACCTCAGGAGAAATTTAAACTTAGGTCTTCCTGATTCCAGGCTTAGTGCTCTATCCACTGCAACACCTGGAAAGGTGTACTAAACCAGGGATCATAGACAAAGAATATTACTCTTTTTCATTATTTTGTCGAAGTGGGTTCTGATAGAGAACCTATTACACTGGCATTCCTCATTTTACAGAATAGATGTGTTCTTGCAAAGTTGATGGTAAAGAAAACTTTCCTAAAGTAAATCTGTTTTCTCACTGGCTTTCATCATTAAACTAGAACTAGGTTTTTATTTAATTAAAAAAAAGGTTTCCTAACAGATTGAGATAAAGATGGTGGCCAAGTCCATGGTGAAACATGGAGGCTGAGTCCATAGAAGGTGGCCTTGTAGTAATGGGAATGTGTTCCAAACCATTTTTGATTCCAGTTTGATTCCCAAGAACCTTCCTTCTCACTCCTCTCCTTTCTTTGATGATAATAATTTTACAAAGTATTTTGCCTACTTTAGCTGGTTTGATTCTCACAACAGCATCATGACCTGGATGGCACAGATATTCTTATCCCTCTTTCCCAGATTTGGAAACTGTACTCTTTTATCCAGTGATATTGATCTCTTGACTGGATGTTCAATAAACAAGACATTCCACCTCTCTGTTCTAGGCATTTTTTTGTCCGCACCCTCCCCCATCACTGGAATACTGTTCCCCCTCTGCTGGGACTGCCAACAGCCTTCACTTCCTTTAAGTTTTGACTAAAATCCCACCTTCAACAAGAAACCTTTCCTAAACCCTCTTAATTCTCCTGCTTTCCCCCTTTTAATGTTTTAATGATTTTCTTTTTATCCTGTAAACATAGAGTTTGCTTTGTATCTATTTATTTGCTTGTGGTCCCCCTATTAGCTTGTAAACTCTTTGAGGACAGGCCTTTTTGCCCTTTTTTGTAACTGCAGAGCTTAGCCCTGTTCAATTAATAAATGTTTGCTGAATTGAATGGAACATAGAGATGAAGTAACTTGTATAAGGTTCCACACTTATTAGCAATAGAGTAGGGAGTCATACTCAGGTCTTCTGATTTCCAATCCATTTTATAATTTCCATTATAATCATAACTAGCATTCATATGGTGCTTTAAGATTTGAAAAGCACTTTACACATCTGATCCTTAAAGCAATTTTTATGTTATAGCCATTATAGGCACTATTGTCCCATTTTACAGATGAGGAAACTAAAGTCAAGGGAAGAAGTACAGTAGCTTATCCATTGCAAAACACCTAGTAAATGCCAGAGGTCAGAGATCCTTACTCCAGGTGCAACCTTCTTCTTGCTTTATACATGATATTCCTACCTCTAATTTAATTGTTAGTTTCCCTCCGGAATGAGAAAGAATTCACTGACTGCCCACCCATTGGAAGGCCTTAGAGCATCCTTCCTCTCTCTTCTCTCTCCTTTTGTTTCGGATATCTAAACAAAAAGAGATCCAGGCTGCCACATCACACTGGGTAAACAGATTCCATCCTCTCACAGCGGTGGGCGCCAGTCTGAAAATCCCTTTAAGTTGAAGGCTTAAGTTAAGCCAAATATCCCCTTCCCCAAAAACGTCCATTTAGAGACCACCTCATGACCTCTGTCTCCATTAAAATGTAAATGCAGGCTTCTAAGTATTTTTAAATGTCTAATGGAAGTCCTTGGGGATTACCTTTTACATGTAAATGTGCATTTGGGGGCTATTGTAAGGGAGGGAATATGTTGACCAAAGAAGATCCCACTAATTGGTGGCCAAAATCTCTGAATGCCTAAGCCTCCTCCGTAGGGCACTCCTTCCATTAAGATCTAGTCTGAAACTGAGACCCAAAAAGAGAGAGAAAATGAATTGACCCTTTGTACTGAAGCTGGCACTAAAAACCTGGTCTCTGGACACCTCCTCCCGGTGGTGCCTTTCCTGAGATATTATTCTCTCCCTTCTTTCTTTTAGCCGTTGCAGTGCGCTCGTCCACACACCAGCTTCCCTCCGCCACCCCATCTCTCCTTAAAAAGCCGTCCCACACAAGCTCATCATGAATGCCTGCCCTATTACTCCGTTCCCCCAGAACCCCTTCTCAGCCCTTAAGTTCAGCTGTCATCGCCTGACTCCCGCTTCTCCCAGGCTCCTCCTCCTCAGGCTGGCCCTTGACCCACGGAACCAGGCGCTAAACTCAATACGTGGATCTCATTTGGATCCATTCGATACCTGGGGAATTCTGTCCAAATGAGTTTCCCTGAAATCGAAAGGGGAATCTTGCCCGAACATTGAGATTCTGCTAGTGTTCGCCACTCCTCAAAACTAAGATTGATTTCTAGCTTCCACAGGTGCAGTCCAAAAAGCTCCTCCGGGAAGCGGCTTTTGTGGAGGACAAGTCTCCGTTCAAGGATGGAGCCTGGGCCCCCAAAATATGAAGCCTCGTTGAAACTGAATCCTGAGAACCGGCCACGGTTGGTGTCCAGGAGATGTCAGGACAAGGTGGGAAATACTCAGGCTTTCATCTTCCATGTGGGCCAATCCCTCGACAGGATTTGGGGTTGGAGTATAACAGGCCATGAGGCTATACTCCCAAGGCATGAACTATATTATTTGTATGAGTTGGGCCAAGAAGAACCTTGGCTGGCTTCAATCTGCCTCTAGTTCTTAGCATTGCTTGGGGAGATTGGGATGGGTGTGGGAAATACTCATTTTCAAGACTTCTTCTTAACCAGAGCCAGGACAAGCCCACAGGCAGCCCTGATTCCCCCTCTCCAGCTCCCCAACCCAGACTTGAGCTACAAGCATTGGAGATTCTGCTCCCAGCTCTGCCAAAGCCGCATCCCAGTAAACTCTGGGGAAAAGAGAGCCCCCCTACCCCAACCCTTTCCCTTTCCTGGTCTCCAAGAACAAAGCCAAGCCTTCTTGTTGGTTTTTTACTGATTCTTCCTGCAAACATCAAAAGGTTTTATTATTTTTTTTTTTTTTGCTTGTGCTCAACTGTCATGTACCTAATCACCTTCAGGAAAAGAAAATTATTTTATTTGGTCCTAACTTGACTTCATTCCTTAAAGGTGTAACACCAAATAAAGCCCTTTTATTCAAGGATTAATTATAGAGCTTTAGAAAAGGCACTTTGGTTTGTTGAGATTTGGATGGTTTTGGTTTTTTTTTTTTTCCTTTTTCTCTTCCCCACCCATTCAGAAGGGGAAAAAAATGGTAAAATCTTTTGCAAATATACAAAACAAATTTCCATGTAAACCGTCTAAAAAAATAGAAAAGGAAAAAAATGCTCAAATCTGCACATAGTCTATTGTTTATCTGGAGATGGATAGCATTTTACATCATGGGTACTTTGGAATTGTTTTGGGTCATTGTATTGATCAGTTACTAAGTCCTTTAAAGATGTGTTTCTTGACCATATTGCCATTCCTGGGCAAATTGTTCTCCTAGTTTTGCTCATTTCACTTTTCATCAATCCATATAAGTCTTCCCAGATTTTTCTAAAATCATCACCTTTGTTATTTCTTATACTACAATAGTATACCATTGTATTCATATACTATAACTTGTTCAGCAGCCATTCCACAATTGAAGAACATGCCCTCAGTTGTCTATCACAAAAAGAGCTGCTATAAATATTTTTCTATATGTGAGTCCTTTTCCTCTTTCTTTGATCTCTTTGGAGTATAAACTTAGTTGCAGAATTGCTGAGTCAAAGGTACGCACAGTTTAATAGCTTTTAGGGAATAATTCCAAATTGCTTTCCAGAATGGTTAGATCCTCGCCATTTAGTACAACTGTTTTCCCATATCACCTCCAGCTTTTGCCATTTTCTGTTTTTTTGTCATTTTTAGCCAATCTAATGAGTGTGACATAAGACCTCAGAGTTGCTTTAATTTGCATTTCTCAAATTATTAGTGATTGAGGGAATTATTTTATAGACCCATAGAGAACTTCGATTTCATCTTCTGAAAACTGCCTATTCATATCCTTTGATCATTTTGTCATTTGGAGGCTCTTGTTCTTGTCGAATTGACTCAATTCCTTAAGTATTTTTGAAATGAGATTTTTGTTTGTTTGTTTGTTTGTTTGTTTTTTAAACCCTTAACTTCGGTGTATAGTCTCATAGGTGGACGAGTGGTAAGGGTGGGCAATGGGGGTCAAGTGACTTGCCCAGGGTCACACAGCTGGGAAGTGGCTGAGGCCGGGTTTGAACCCAGGACCTCCTGTCTCTAGGCCTGACTCTGAAATGAAATTTTTATCAGAGACTTACTGCAAATATTCCCACTCATTCCCACCCTAGTTTCCTGTTTTTCTTATAGTTTTGGACACACTAGTTTTGTCTGTGCAAAAGCTTTTTAATTTTCTATAACCAAACTTATCCAATTTACTTCCTGTGAATTATTCTACCTCTTATTTGGATATGTACTCTTTCCCTATCCATAGATTTAAAAGATAATTTCTTCCTTGCTCCATTAATTTCCTTTATCATATCACCCTTTATTTCTAAATCCTGTAACCTCTTTGAGCTTATCTATGCCTGGTTTCTTTCTGATTACTTTCTAGTTTTCCCAATAGTTTTTGTCAAATAGTGAATTTTTACCCCCCGTAGGTGGGATCTTTGGGTCTATCAAATACTAAGTTACTCTGATGGTTTGCTTCTGGATATTGTATATAAAATTTGCTCCACTGAACAATTTCTCTATTTCTTACCTAGTACCAAACTATTTTGCAATATGGTTTGAGATCTGCTACAGTTAGACTTCCTTCACATTTTTTTCATTGATTACTTTGACATTCTTGACCTTTTAAAGTTCCTCCAAATGAATTTTGTTATTTTTTTCCTAGCTCAAAAAAAAATTCTATTGATTGGTATGGCACTGAGTAAATATATTAATTTCACTGGCATTGTCATTTTTATAATATTGTTCTGGTTTACCCATGAGTAATTAATGTCTCTCTAGTTATTTAGATCTGTCTTTATTTGTATGAAGTGTGGTTTATAACTCTGTTCCTATAGTTTCTGTATGTGGCAGGTTAATTCCCAAATAATTTATATTGTCTGCAGTTATTTTAAATGTAATTCTCTTTCTATTTATTCCTACTGGGTCTTATTGGTAGTATACAGAAATGTAGATGATTTGTGTGGTTTTATTTGATATCTTACAATTCTGCTGAAATTATAAATTTTGATTAGTTTTTGATTCAATTTTCTAGGATTCTCTAAATATACCATCATATTATCTGCCAAAAGTGATCGTTTTATTTCCTCATTGACTATTCTTATTCTTTCAATTTCTTTTTCTTGTCTTTGGCACAGTATTGAAGAGTAATAATGATAATGAATATCTTATTGTGAATGTTTCTAGTTTATTTCCAGAAGGGATTTGGTAGAACTCTTCCATTATTTTTTTTTTCAAGTAGCTTATGTGGTATTAGAATGAATTGTTCTTTAAATTTATTTGTTAACATTTTCTTCTAATAAATAAATTCAGGGGGCAGCTGGGTAGCTCAGTGGTTTTGAGAGTCAGGCCTAGAGATGGGAGGTCCTAGGTTCAAATCTGGCCTCAGACACTTCCCAGCTATGTGACCCTGGGCAAGTCACTTGACCCCCATTGTCCACCCTTACCACTCTTCCACCTAGGAGCCAATACACAGGATTTAAGAGTTTAAAAAATAATAATAAATAAATTCATCTGGCCCTGTTTTTTTTTAATTAAGGCCATTCATATATGTCTTGTTCAATTTCTTTCTCTAAAATAGTGTTTTTTAAGTATTTAACTTCCTGTTCTGTTAGTGGGAGCAATTTATATTTTTATAAATAATTATCTGTTTCATTTGGAATGTTAGTTTTATTGCTATAAAATTGGACAAAATAGCTCATAATAATTGCTATTATTTCCTCTTAATTGATTGCAGATTTGTTTTCTTATACTCATAATTTTTTTCTTTTTAAAAATCAAATTAGCCAATTGTTTACCTAATTTTTTTGTTTTTTTTAAGAGTTGGAATGTGTGTGTGTGTGTGTGTGTGTGTGAGAGAGAGAGAGAGAGAGAGAGAGAGACAGAGAGAGAGAGAGAGA
>NC_058131.1:643336389-643413215 GCF_016433145.1 Gracilinanus agilis | reverse complement strand
GAGAGAGAGAGAGAGAGAGAGAGAGAGAGAGAGAGAGAGAGAGAGAAAGAGAGAGAGAGAAAGAGTCCAGATCTTGGATTTATTTGGTGTTAGAGACTCCCATCATGAAAACTCCTTCCCCCAATGTTAATTAGTTTAGAGTCTGGGGACCTGGGTTTGAATTCCAGACCCAAGAGTTACATATTAGATGCCCAGGACCTAGCCCAACTCCAAATTTTATAGATAAAGAAGGAAATTAGTATCTGTGGATGTTTTGGAGGTACAGCAGAAGGAGTCATGACTTTGAAGTCATCAGAGACCTGACTTCAAATCCTGCCTTTAATATTCATTAGATAAGTGACAACTATATCATTTAACTTCCTTTTTATTCCCACCCATAAATTGAGGGTCTTGACTAAATAATCTCGAAGTTCCCTTCCCGTTTTAAAACTCATGAGAACCACCATGACCATATGACTTCTAGAGCTCTGGTATTTTCTTGGCTTGTTTGTTTGTTGGTTGGTTGGTTGGCCTTTGGCCCTGAAGAGGACCAAAATGACACAGAGTCTTTTGACTCCAGCATAAAATGGATTTAAGTGAGGCAGAATTTCACAAAGTTGTCAGCTTCATTCTTTCTTCTAGTCATCAAAGTCTAATGGCAAGACAAAAGTCAAGATGACTGTGATGGCTCAGGATGCAGTGAATTACCTTGACTTCATTGATGTCTGACCAAGCTGTAAGTGCAAGTCTTAACTCATTCTAACTCCCAGGTTAGTATTCTTTTTACTCCTTCATTTTTTATTGTACTTTCATTCCAGGAGACTTTGCAATAGGGAGGGGAGAGGTGACGGTGATGGCACTGCTTATGCCCAGGTCTGGGTGCTTAGGAAGGTAATACCCTGGATCTTGAGAGCAAAAAGTTGTTGATAGTATTTACAAGGGAGGGAAAGGTGTGCTTTTGTTATCTTTTGGAGGCGTGATGGCAGCTTGGTTATTATAATCACCCATGGAAAATTTCCAATGGTCCTGGGTCCTGGGCATTCCCAGCCCCAAGGAGAGGCGTACCATAAAACTCCAACAAGCTGGGTATGGGAATTAGCATTCAAATCTCCAGTTGGAGAAGGGGAGTTAGCAGCCTGCAATAGTTAAAGACCAAACTCAGAAGCAGCCTTAAAGCTGTGTTCATTCTTCTCTAAATCCAGGACTCCCCTCCACTACCTCCAAGAACACAACTAGATTGTGCAGGGTCTTAAGTACTAGGCTAAGGAATCCAGACATAATTGAATTAAAGGTTTTTAAACAGAAGAATTAAATGGCCAAGTTTATGGAAAGAGATAGAAACTGGACCTGTGATTTTATTAATATAGAAGTCCTGGATGAGGAAAATTCTTGAATTAGCAAAGCTCATCTATGGATATCATCCCTTTCTCTGCAATTCTGAGTGTTCTCTAAGGCAATCATAGATTAGGTGACTTTCCCCAGGACCACTCAGCCAGTATGTGTCATAGGCAAGGATGTGAATTTAATATAAATTATACCCCCTTATTCCATTTGAAAACCCACTTTGATCACTATCTGCTCCACCCTTTGACTGGGCAAACGTGTACTATGGGAGGATGCCAGAGGTCTTGTGGCTCCTTGGCTCCAGGAAAAGGCTGGTGCCAAATCCTCCACCACTCCTGGAGACTAGAAGACTTGGCTCTGATGCAGGTTGAGGTCAAATCTGTCCAACCAGAATGATTAAGATGGAGAGACAGCATTGGCTTTATAAGAAAGAAGATGGAGCAAACATACTCTCTTTTGGGCTAGAGCCTCTTAGGATGGAGCTCAGTAATGTGGTGAACAGATTAAGTATGAGTGACCAGGTAATCATATTCTCATATTCTCATATTCTCTCTCTCTCTCTCTCTCTCTCTCTCTCTCTCTCTCTCTCTCTCTCTCTCTCTCTCATCTTTGCTAATAAATAATTACAAATTATTATATAGTCTCCAGAAAATTTTAATCATAATGCAAGGAATCTTCCTGGTTCCAAGCTCAGCCCTCTGTCCACTGGGCCACAGTTAGTTTGTGGGAATAGCCTCAAGGGTGAGAAAAGAAAGAGTCTGGAAGTGAGAAGAATGATCACTACCCTACCTTTTCTAAGCTGGTTTTCTATCTTCCTCCTTCATATACTCTATTACCCCAAGCAACCAACCAATAGGACTACTCCCTGTCCCTGTATTCTATGGACTTTGCTATTCCCCACTGTGTGATTTCCCCCTAACTCCCAACCCAACTTGTTTAAATTCTACCCAATCTTTAAGACCAAGCTCAAATAACACCTCCCCCTTGAGACTGTTATTAATTCCATCTCCTCCCAAGTTAAAAAAATATTTATACTTCCCATCCCTTTGGGAATCATCTAGCTATTTGTTTGTACTTGTCTTATGTGTTTATCTTGGCTAATTTTATATCACAAGCTTTTTGCTTTTCTCCTCCTGGTTTATAAAATCTTTGAGGGCAGTCAACAAGTCATCAAGTATTAATTCTTGTCATTCTTTGTTTCTGAAGAGGACTAGTGATATCATGAGAGTGATGTCTTGACTTGTGAATGAATAGAATTTAAGCGAGGCAGAGTTGTACAAAGTTTCTGTCTCTTTCTTGCAGTCACAGAAGTCCATAGCGGCAGGACAAAAGTCAAGATGACTGGCAATGGTCCAGGATGCAGTAATGACCTTGGCATCTTTCATGTCTGACCAAGCTCTAAACTCTCCACAACACTTGCTTCAGATACCTTCATGTCCATTGGAATAAATTTTTCTCATCCTCCAATTCCACCAAGGGAAGTTATCACATGCTTGGGGTAGTTATCCCTCCCCTAACTTGAGATCTGTAGGTCACCCTTAACTTGATTTAGCATATCTGCCAAGATGGTTTTACTGAGGGGTCACTACTGCACATGCTGTAGCTTCTTGGAGTCAAGGGTGAGAGTTGGGTGATAGGTAGACCACAATGGTGAATGAGCAGGTCCAAGCCCTCACACCAGAAATGCTAATCCTCCCTGAACACCCAGTCCATCTTAAGCATTAATTAAGTGCTTAATTAGACAGACATTGTGATAAGTTTAGGGCCTGTGTCCAAAAAAAACCAAACATAAATTTTGTTTTTGTAGATCTTCATTTCCAAATATGTCCTTTCCCCTTCCTTTACAGAGACATCTATCCTTTGTGACATAGTGTAAAAAAAGAAAAGGAGGGGAAAATGCAATTTAGCAAAATTAACTAACAAATCGAGGGGTCTGGCAAAATATGCAATGTTTCTCATCCAAATTCCCACACACACACTTCTACACAAAGGGGGAAGATACATGTTGTCTTCTTTTCTAGGAGGACAACTGATGGTCACTTTGATTACTCTGATATCAATTTCTTTTTTTGTTCTCCTTTCCATTTGTGTTGTTGGTGTCTCTTTCATCTCTGCATCCCCAGAAACCAGTTCTACATGTAGTGGGACTTCATTCAGTGGGCCTCAATTCTGAATTAAGTTGAAGTGAACTTTCCCTGTAGCTCAGGATCCGTATCTGGTTTTGAATATAAATAGGTAGCTTTTCCTGAGACTTTTGTCCTAAGCCTCCTGTCTAAAGATTGGGATGCCAGAGCAGGAACTTGGCCCAAGTGACCCCTGCACTGTCCCCCACTCCAATCCCAGAGTCCTGATCCAAGATCAGCCCCAAGACAGGGATCAAATGCAAATCTGTTGGATAATCAGTACCACAGGATTGCAGTTAATTTTCAGGAAAACCAAAAGAAAATCTCACTCATCTCTTTGACCTACCTACTCCTTTTCTCCCACTTTAGACTGCTGACTAGAGCAACCACAGTGGTTCTAAAAGGTAATTAGAGATTGCTGCAGACCCTGGCTGACCACATCTTAAATACCTGGATGCCCAAGTCCTTAGAGGAAGGATGTGGGGAAGGCTGACCTGCTAATCCTACTCAGGTTGGCTTCAGCCTTTGAAGTCTTCTTCAGCCTCCATGATGGGTTTCTACAAGAGTATTAGGAATCCGGCTCAGGAGGGTGAATGGTGGATTTGCAGAACATATCATATGGACAGTCAACTGGCATTTGTTTTTTAAGTACCTCTCTATGTGACTGCTACTGTGCTAAGCACAGGGAACTCAGAGAATGACAAAAAGGCAGCTTCTTCTCTCAAGAAGCTCACAGCCTAAGGGTCTCCAGCAAAGGATCTGTTAAATCCAAAAAAATGACCATGAAGCAATCAATAGAAGCCAAGTAGAAGAAACACTGGACCAGTGAGTCTGGAGGCTGAAGACTTCTCACCCAAACCAGCTATTCATAAGTCTGGAGCCCAAAGAGATGTCAGGGGCCATCTAGTCCAACTTTCTCATTTTATAGACAAGGAATCGGAAGCTCAAGGAGATTACATAACTTTCTTATGATCACATCAGCTAATATCAGTGGCAGAAATTGAATCCAGCTCTTCTGACTCCGAAATGCTCTTTTGACTATATTATACTGGATGGGGCCCCAGGGAGCCCTTCAGT
Source organism: Gracilinanus agilis (assembly GCF_016433145.1). Classification (NCBI taxonomy): domain Eukaryota; kingdom Metazoa; phylum Chordata; class Mammalia; order Didelphimorphia; family Didelphidae; genus Gracilinanus; species Gracilinanus agilis. Next base: position 643,408,692 of record NC_058131.1, on the reverse strand, counting down.
TTCCTCATCTATCAAAATGGAGCCAATATGGAGCCAGTTAATCTTTAAGGTAGTAACCTTAAGGCTATGATTCAGCCCACATTTTTACCTACCATATTGGCTTATATTAGCAATATTAATATTAGAAATTACTATTACCAAGAAAATGGCATTAATTCTCGATTGTGGTGCTATGTCATTAGAATTGGGTTCAGATTTCACTTCTTGCATTATTATCTGTGAGATCTTGAAGTTACCTCCACGGTCGTTGATTTCCTCATCTGTAAAATGAAAGAGTTGGACTATCTGGTCTCTGCATTCCCTTCCCAGTGAAGGTCTATGATTCTGTGACTGAACCAGCCTGTGTCAAACTTAGTAATTAGTTAGTTCAATTCAATAAACATTTATTAGTCACCTTCTCTATGTAAGACACCATAGTAGGTATGGTAATGCTTGAGAGATTTAAAAAATGGGACATTGGTACCATGTTTTATGTTTCTAGTTACTTTTGGTCTTAGGCAGATGTTTGGGTGTTAGGTACCTAATGATGTGAAGAACATCTTAACTCTATCCCTTCCTTTATCCTTGTCCCACTGAAGTTGTGTCGATTCTCCTTGCCAAGCTCAACCCTCTACATACATAAGGGATCTCATTCTGTCTCATCTTCTCCAGCAGACACCAGTCCATCATCCCCACTTTCTCACTTATCTTCAGTCTCTCCCTGTCTACTGGCTACCTCCCTACTACCCACAAGCATGCCTATCTCTTCTCCATTCTCAAAAATATTTCACTTGACCCTTCGCTCATTATCTACCTAGTAGATAGCTCATATGTTTCCTCTTTTTTCAGCTTAAACTCCTTGAACACGCCAGCTACAGTCAATGCCCCTCTCACTTTCTTCTTAATTCTACAACATGGTTGCTAACTTCATTATTCAACTAAAACCAGTCTCCCGAAGGATATCAACAATCTTGCCAAATCTAATGACCTTTCCTCAGTCTTCATCCTTCTTGACTGCCATGCAGACTTTGAAATTATTGATTGCCTTCTTCTCCTTGATAATCTCTCTTAGTAGGTTTCCACTATATTACTCTTTCCTGACTCTCCTTCTACCTATTTGACTATTTGTTCTCAATCTCCTTTGCAGGATTTTTTCCAGGATATGCTCACTAATGGTGGGTGTCCCTATAGACTCTGTCCCAAACTCTTTTCTGACCTCCAGTCACACTTCTCTAGATGCCAATTAAATATCTTGGACTAGGTGTCCTATAGACATCTTAAATCATTTTTTCCTTCCAATCCATCCCCATTTCATAAATTTCCCATTACTGTTGAGGTTTCCACCCACTTCTGAGTTACCTAGGCTTACAACCTAGGGTTTATCCCTATATTCATTGCCAACATTTGTCAAGTTGACCTTATTATCTCTCATATATACCCCCTTCTCACCTCTAACATTGTTATCACCCTGGTCTAGGACCTCATCACCTCATTCCTGAACTATTCTGACCAGAGTCCATCTCACCTTTAGCTGTCAGACTGACCTTTTTAAAGCTTAGGCCTGACCATTCACTCCCAACACCCTTATTCATTACCTCCAGTAACTCACTATTACCTCCAGAATCAAATATATCTGTAAAATGAGTTGGAGAAGAAAATGGAAAACCATTCCAGTATTTTTGCCAAGAAAACCCCAAATAAAGTCATGAAGTCAGAAATGACTGAAACAACTGAACTACAACAATGTTTATTTAGTGCTTTCGAAATATGATCTCAACAACTCTATGAGGCAGATACTGTCCTCATTTTATACATGAGGTAACTGCTGCTCATAGAAGCCAAGTTATTTATCCAAGGACAAATAGGTAGTGAATATGAGAGGCAGGATTCAAAAACAGATCTTCCAGCTTTAACGTCACTTATTCTATTCACTGACATTGCCTCTCCATCAGTTCATCTAGTGGTCTGCAGCCTCCCTCAGGTTTTTTTCTTTTACTCAACAAAACTCAGCTCTTCTCTTTTGTTCAACAAAAATGGTTATAATTTCCTAGGAAACATCTTGTCTGAACCACAAAGCAGTCTATAGAATATTGCAGCCAGAAATCTTCTTCCTAATTTTCTATCAAAGCTACCTGCAGGACACGAAGAAATAAGCAACTCAGAATGATTGGGAATGAATGCTTTGAATCCTCTTGCTAATCTATAGAACTTGAGCCAGCTACAAGGAAAATAAACAGGTAACAGGAGGTATATAAAGGGTTAGAGAGTCATGAATTTAGGGCTAGAAGGGATCTAGTCCGACTCCTTAATTTTGCAGATGAGGAAATTGAGGTTGAATTAAGTAACTTGCCTGAAGTCACTCAGGGAGTAAATAGCAAAGCCAGGATTTGAATCTAGGACATCTGACTCAAAAACCAAAGCTTTTCCCTTCATTATCCACTGCACTTCTTTACATGTTCATTGTAATGGTGTCAGATCACTAACATGCTAGTTAAATCGTTGCCTTATACCTGTAGTTCTTAATTTGGGGTCTGATTTCAGAGAGTCTTTAAAACTTGAATGTTAAAAAAAAAGATTAGATATTTATTTTCATTAACCTTTAAATGAAATTTAGCATTTCATTCAATTGTTTAAAAGCGTTATCTTGAGAAAGGGTCCTTAGGAAAGGGCGCTGAGGAGATAAAAAGGATCACGGATCCTTGCCTTAATAATAACTGCCATTGGTTGTGGGAACCCAACCCCCTATTTCCAATACTTTTAATGTCATTGTCCATTTTTTTGCACAGTTTTCTAGGTATTACATTCATGAACAAATTAAATGCCAGATACTGAAGAAACACATAAGACAGTCCCTTGTCTAATGACAGCAAAGATCTGGAAAGAAAACAGATGCCCATCAACTGAGGAATGGCTAAACAAATTGCAGTACACCAATAATAATTAATAAACAATCATTTATTCTGCAATTACTATGTGCCAGCTACTGTGCTAATCTTTGAGGATAAAAAGAAAAACTCGACAGTCCCTGTCCTCTAGGAGATTACAATTTAATGGAAGAAGACAACATATAAAATGAAGCTGATGGGGAGAAGAGGGATGGAGGGCCAGAGTACCCAGGACAGGGACATGATGAAGTCCTGAGCTAGGATGGGAAGTGATCTGGGGAGGTGAGAGCTATAAAGTTGATTTCATCTAATGGGATGATGAGTTTCTGGAGATCATGAAGTCCAAGAGAATAGCCAAATGGGAAACGATGAGTTGAAAAGCCTGGGCGCCCTCTTCAGATGGAAGATCTGGGTGTAGTTCCCAAATGACCACCACCCCACTCTTTTCAACCAAAGAGAGGGAAGGGTCTCAGGGGCAGGGGGTGCTGAGGAGGCATGAATGTGACCAACAATTACAGTACTATAATAAATGACAAATATAATGATAATAAAGAAGCATGGAAAGGCTTGTATGAACTAATGCTGAACTAAATAAGTTGCCAAGAAAATAATATGATTAGTGACTAATTATGTAAATTGAAAGAACAAACACCACAAAATAACTGAAAAGGAATGTTGCAAAATTACAAAGAAGCTTGGCTTCAAATAAGATATATGAGAAAACATTTGCTCTAACTCTTTGTCAGAAATCAGGGCCCATACTGTGGAACATTACATATAGTCAGGTTGTTTTTTCCAATGTATTGATTGGTTTTTCTTTAAAAATATTTTTTCTTCCTCTTTATTGTTTTATTTTAAAATTAATTTTAAATTTTAACTTAATAAAAATTAATAAAAATTTAAAATTATTTTTATAAATGCATAGATCCCTAGAAGGAGAATTTGGAGGAGTATAGGGGGAAATTTAGGCAATATAGCAACAAAAGATATCAATAAAATAAAATAAAATAAAAAGAATCATTGGTGTGTGACCCTGGGCAAGTCACTTAACCCCCATTGCCTTATTGCTCTTCTCCTTTGGAACCAATACATGGTATTATTTCTAAGACAGAAGATAATTTTTGTGTGTGTTTGTTTTAATAAATGTGTTCAATTTCACATAGATAGAAAGTAGCTGCACTGGGCCAGTATTCTTTCCACTGAACAACAAAGACTGAGTACTGAAGGATAGCCAACCTTAGAGGATGTCTAATCCAACATTCTAAGTGTATAGATGAGGCAACTAAGGTCCAGCGAAAAGTGACTTGCCCAAGATCACATAGTCAAAGCCTAGAGCCAGTCCTAGAACCCTAGTCTCCTACCAGTTGGATTTGTTTCATTGTAGTGGTTTATTAATTTATTCTCAGGATCATTGTCAGACACAAAGTTCAGGCTGTAAGAGAACTGACTATTTCAGAAATATCACACCAAAGTGGAATATCAGTGGGAAGAAAAATGATGAAAACCCCTAGTTTTTCATAAGAGGGAATATAGAAATGAATATAAAGAGATCCTTTCATCTTGACTCTCTACAAGGTTCAATGTGGAAAAATGTGATAATTAATGTTTCTATAAGTCTATGCTTACGAGGTTGTCACAATCAGCCTTTGTCTACTCCGGACTTGGCAGCCTGGGTCTGCCCTCGCCATTCGAGAAGGGACGTCTGAGGGTCATTTCACTTGTCTCACTCTTGGTGATCCAAAAGCTGCTATAATTCTGCCAAGGAGTATAGAGGGTTCCCCAGTCTAGCTCCATCCGGATTTTGATTATTGTTTATCTCCAGTCCGTGTCTGAATAGTCGTAGTAAAATAGAGGAAGTTTTACTCCTGAATTTGAGGTCAGCTTGTAATGAACCATGGGTTCAATTGCATGAACAGCTGCTCCTTCACTAAGTAGAGAGGGTTCACTTACAGTTCAGGGTAACACAGTAATAATTTAAAGAACAAGGACGCTTCTATTCATGGCTTTATTTTTTTAAATGTTTTTTGAAACATTTTGACATTGGCATGCCTGTGGCCAACTCTTATGATGTCAATGTGGATTACCGACATTACAGTCCTGGTCCAAAAGGAAAAAAAAAAGAAATCAGTAAAGGAAATTTTTTTAAAAGAAATTTAGTATTTTTCTTCTGATCAATCATTATGAAAAGTTTCGCTTTTGGACAGAGGAAGTTAAAAAATTTGCCACACAGAAAGAATCAGATGCAATAGGCACATTTAAAAAATTAATCATACTATCAATTAAAAAACAAAACTCAACATAAAGAAAATATGAAATTCATTGATTCCTCCTGAAATAAGCCAATTAATTACATTTGTATAGTGTGTTATGGTTTACAATGTACTTTACATGTGCTATCTCGTTTGAGCCTCACAATAACCTAGTTGTTATTCCCATTTTATAGAGGAGGAAATAGAAATGCAAAGAAGTCCATCAAATTATCCCACTCACATGTATAGGATGCATCAGAGGCAAGAAGTAAACTCGGGTCTTCCATGATTCCAAATCCAGTATTCTCTTTATTATTCCATACTGCTTCTAGAATATTTTTGCCAGTTATCAACCAGATGAAAGGAGGAGAAAGCATTTTTAAAGATATACATTGTAAAGGTTTTCATTCAATTCACAAAAAGCTAGATGTTCCCAAAATCTTAGGGCAATTTAACATTGTACTAAGTCTTTTGAGACACCTTGTGACAAAAATCATATGTATGAATTATGAGAGAGAGAGGAAGAGAGAGAGAGAGAGAGAAAGAGAGAGAGAGAGAGAGAGAGAGAGAGAGAGAGAGAGAGAGAGAGAGAGAGAGATGAACTTAGAACTTTATGGATCATAGTTTAATGTTCTTAGACTGATAGAATACAGAGATGGAAAGGACTTCAAAATCTGAAGGTTCCTTACTTTTTTTTTTATTATGGATTCCATTGGCAGTCTAGCAAAACCTCTACTGTTTTTTTTAATTCATTATAGAAAGATAATGATAAATTTATAGAAAGAAATTATAAATTTCAGTTAGACTCTAAGAGGTTTATGCAAATAAAGATGCATTTTTCTCCCACTAAATTCACAGACTCCTGAAATTTATGCATAGACTAGAATGCGGATTAAAAACTCTTGTTCTACAATTTGGAATCATGCCCAAAGGGCTATAAAATTATGCATACTCTTTGATTTAGCAATACAACTAGTGGATCTGTATCCCAAAGAGGTTTTTGTTTTTTTTTGGTAATTCATTCATTCATTTATTTATTAGCAATTACATGTACTAACAAATTTCCACACACATTTTCTGAATTTATATGATCCAAATTATTTTCTTCCCTCCTCTCCCCTCTCCTGGAGCTGGCAAGCAGTTCAATCTGGGATCTATCTATCTATCTATCTATCTATCTATCTATCTATCTATCTATCTATCTATCTATCTATCTATCTATCTTTAATCATGCAAAAGATATTTCCATATTGTTCATTTTTGTCAGTGAATAATCTTATAAAAACAAAACCCCCAAATATGAACCCAAATAAACAAGTGATGAATTATATACTTTCATATACATTCCAACTCCAGCACTTCTTTCTCTGGAGGTGGACAGCGTTCTTTGTCATAAGTCTCTCAGAATGTCCTGGATCATTGTATTGCTGAGAATAGCTAAGTCTATCACAGTTGATCATTCCACAATATTGCTATTTAGTACTATGTACTATGTTCTCCTAGTCCTGCGTATTTCACTCTGCATCAGTTCATGTAGGTCCCAAAGAGATCTTTTAAAAAGGGAAAAGGATCTAGTTCTACAAAAATATAGCAGTTTTTTTTTTTGTGGTAGTAAAGAACTGGAAATTGAAGGGACACCCATCAATTATGGAATGATTGAACAATCTGTGGCATATGATTATGATGGAATACTATTGTACTATATAAGAAATGACAAACAGAATGGTTTCAGAAAAACTCGGAAAGACTTCTCCGAATTGATGCAAAACGAAGTGAGTAGAACCAGAAGAACATTGTATACAATAACAGCAACATTGTATGATATCAACTATTAATGATTTAGCTATTTTGAGCAATACAATGATTCAAGACAATTTCAAAGGGCTCATGATGAAAAATATTATCCACCTCTAGAGATGAAGTCTAAATACAGATTTTATTTTTCACTCTATTTTCTTTATTATTTTTATATGTCTTCTTCTACAACATGACTAATAAGAAAATGTGTTTTGTGTGGTTGCACATGTATAATCTATATCAAATTGCTTACCATCTCAGAGAGAAGACATTGGAAAGAGGGAGGGAGAGAATGTGGAGTTTGCAGTTTTAGAGAATGGATATTAAAAATTGTTTTTTACATGAAATTGAGAAAAATAAAGCATTATTTAAAAAAAAAAAGAACTTCTGCTCTAGTCCAACCACTCAATCCATGCTGATAAGTAAGTCACATCAGATATGAGAGTCAGCTCCTCTTAAAATAGCTTGTGGCATAGCTCCATTTTTAGGAGTTTCTGTCATATTGAATTGAAATCTACTTCCCTGTAAGTGCTCCCCAGCATCTACTCCCTCTTTAATATACAGCCCTTTAAATATTTGGAGAAAGCTATCATATCCAAGCTGGTACTAAAGTTCTCCACAATTTGGCTGTCACTTACCTTTCCAGTCTAATTTCATATCCCTGCTCTTCATACATCATCTGTTCCAAATTGTAAGGATAAAAATTGGGAGTTTTGACTCAATAAGAGAGTTATAAAATAATATTGTGGTCACAGATTTTAAAATATTATAGCTTAAGTCAAAATGACTTTTAGCAGCTTTTATTTACCAAGGTGGAAAGAGTGAAAGTGGGAAATGCAGATAAAGAGACAGATTCTTAACAAGTCTAGCAGCCCTAAAAGCTTCTCCAATGAAGTGAAGTCCAGTTCAGCACTCCAGCAGGAGACTTCCTCAGGTTTCAATCTCAGCCTGGAGCCTTTAGCCAGAAGTTCCAGCACAGTCTCCTCTACAGCCTGAACCACTCACCTAGCAAGTTGATGCAGGATCCAGGGAAAGAGTCTCCTCCAAAGACAAAGGAGGAATCTCAGACACTCACTCCAAACACCAGGAAAGGAATGGTAGAAGGTCCAAAACATGTTGGTCTTTTTTTATATCTCATTTTCCACATCATTGCCTGTCTCTCCCCTTCTTCACAGAAACCAATTACAGTCTTTCAATTTGCCTAGTACTGCCCAACTGGGGGCAATGCTTGTGGCCTTTGGGGGTATGAACTTGCAAGTGACTTGTGAGCTCCCCTTACCTAATGCTTAAGTGGGATACTTTAAGTTCTTGATTTGATTATATAAAAAATAGACAAAGGGAGAGTTACTCCTATCTTCATAATCCCCCCTGTGATTCCTTGGGAGACTAGTCTCCCCAATGAATCATTTAACATAACTAGCTTAGACCTCTAAAGATCTTCTAGCTAAACAACTATTGTAGTTTCCTCTTAGAAAGTGCAATATTGTACAGTAATAAGGAAATAAGAGGGAAATAGAAGAGAGAGAGCAAAACCAGTGTCTGCTAGATGCATTGACAAAAAGTCAATTAGGGGTAGTCCCCTTTGGCATAAGAGTTTACATTCAGAATACATAGTGTATTCAACCCCCTTTCAGTTCAGTTCATTATATCCCAAAGTTTATTCAGGATCTTTTGATGCACTGTAGGTTTCTTTACGGCACTTTCTTCAAACAGTTCATTTTCTTGATTCAGGGAGTTAATGAGCTTCTTTTTCCTAAAATTTCTCTCAAAAATGTTTAAATCTTGAATTTTACAAAAATTATACAAAATGAACTGACCTGCTGGCTCTCCGTGATATGGTAGGGCTACAATATAAATCTGGAGGGGAATAATGTGAGACAAAGCTTACAAGGTAACTTGGTACCAGAGTGTGGAAGGTCTTGAATGATGGGCAAGGAGTTTCAATTTTACTTGGTAGATAAAAGGGATCCTCTGAGGATTTTGGGCAGAGCAGCAACATATCCCATCTTGCTGTTAGAACAGATTATTCTGCCTGCAATATGATTGGAGCAATCAGAGAATGGAGGCAGGAAGCTGAGCTTGGAGCATCCATCCATCCATTCATTAATAAATCAATCAATATTTATTTATTTATTCATTCATTCATCTATTTATTTATTTATTTATTTGTTCGTTTATTCAATTATTTATTTATTTGTTTGTTTGTTGTTGGGTTTTTTTAGACCCTTAACTTCGGTGTATTGTCTCATAGGTGGAAGAGTGGTAAGGGTGGGCAATGGGGGTCAAGTGACTTGCCCAGGGTCACACAGCTGGGAAGTGGCTGAGGCTGGGTTTGAACCTAGGACCTCCCGACAATCAATATTTATTAAGCACCTACTATATGCCAGACACTGTACTAAGTACTGAATCATGATTATATAATATGAGATAAATGATTTAACATTTCTGCTCTTTCCTTAAATTCTTCCTCAGTGTAAGGAGGTTGGTTTTTATGTCACCTGGGACCAACAAGCTGCTGTTGGGAGGTATTAAGGAGGGCAAATTATGGCAGTGAATAATTTTCATTTTGAGTAGATTTATCTGTAACCTCAGAAAGAGAAATTGTTGCAGCTGTGGAGGAAATTGCAGCTCTACGTGGTAAGATTCTCATTTTTTAAGACCTACAGACATAGACACAGACTTTACAGAAGGCACTCCATTTCATAATCCTTTTCTGGCAGCTGTGAAATACTCCCTGTGATTCCAGTGTCTTGTTTAAACACAGGCTGTGTCTTCTTAAAATTTGGAGAGAACCTGAAAAATTCAACTGAAACAGACAAAGGTAGGTCGTTCTTGACAACCATGCCTTTCAAACTCTGAGTTTAAATTCTTTCCCTGCATTAATAAGAATATGCTGTTATTATCATTAATAATAATATTCATACTAGATAGCATTTATATAGCAATTTAAGGTTTACAAAATTCTTTATAAATATCATATTTGATAGGCACAACAACTCTGTGGGGTGCTATTTTACAGATAAGGAAACTGAGGCAGACACAGGTTTAATGATTTTGCCTACGGTCATGCCGCTAGCAAAATGTCTGCAGTTGGATTTGCACTTGAGTCTTCTTGACTCCAGTCCAATGCTCTATCTACTGTGCTATCTAGATGCTTATGACAAATACAGAGAAGCATGGAGACATCTAGATGAACTGATGCAAAATAAAATAAGCAGAAAAACAATAAACACACAATGACTTCCACCACAATTTAGCTGAAAAGGAGTGTTATCAATTACAAACAAAAAGTTTAGTCCCAAATAAGAAATGTGGAAATACCCCATTTCCTACTCCTTTGCAGAGGTGGATTATTACATACTTAGGAATTATCTGAAGTCAAATTTGAACCCAGGTCCTTTCAACAGAATCTGATCCTCTGTCCACTGTGCCACCTAGGTGCTCCTAAATATTATCTCTTTTGATCCTTACAACAACACCAGGAGGTAGATGCTATTATGATTCTAATTTTACAGTTGAAGAAACTGAGGCACACAGACAAATAACTTCCCCAAGGTCACACAACTAATAAGTGTCTGAGGTTTGGATTTAAACTCGGGACTTCCTGATTCCAGACCCAGATCTCTATCCACTGTACCACCTAGCTGCCTGTGGTGATTTATCAATGTGGTATGTTACATATTAATAATCAGATTTGGGTTTTTTTATGTATGAATAGATTAAAATTTTTGTTTTCTTCTTTTTCTCTTAAGAATTCTATATTATGAGGGATGGAGGGAAGGATGTAAGAGCTAATTTGATTGATATAAAAATAAAATCTATCCATAACAATATAATTAGTTTTAAAAAATTCTTCTCTTGCAAGTCCCAACTTGCTTTGGGTTTCCCAACTATCCAGCTTCATTTGGACTAGTTGACTCTGGGGCCATTCCTTGACCTCCTAATGAGCACCCCCTATTGATGGGCCCTCAAAGTCACTGCCAGGGGCAACCTGTCCATTCTTCAGCCTGATCTGGACCAAAAGCTCTTCCTAACTTTTGTCCTTGCCCTCCCACCCGTCTGTTTGGAATACATGCTGAGGAAAAGAGGCCAGAAACCCTTCATTCCCTTTGAGCTACAGGAAGGACTGAGATGACTATGATCCCTTTCCAGGCCAAAAGAATTTTCTTTCTTTTGGAATTACCGTGAGAGAATCCCTCTAGGACATCTCATCTCCTGAGGGAGGCAGAGTCATTTTCTATCTCGGCAGGGCAGATAAGCCTTTTGTGACACCAGCCAAAGTCATAGGATTAACTACTTTCCAGGCCAATCCCACAATCCCACAATGGGGCCTAACGGGTAAAAGGAAGTGCCAAGAAACCTCTTCTAAGACTAACAGATGAGTCCTCTTCGTTCCTAACTTGTAGGGGGAAAATGAGGGAGTTGAAAGCAGGAGCTCCTAATTTTTTGTGTGTTACAGGCTCCTTTGGCATTCTGGTGAAACCTATAGACCCTTTCCCAGAATAATGTATTTAAATACATAAAATAAAAGATGCAGGATTATGAAGTAAGTCAACTTCATTGAAATGTGGGTAGTTATCAAATAATATTTTTCCAAAAAGTTCACGGACCACGATGGGTCCATGGTTAAGAACACCTGGTTTAAAGTTACATCACTTGTCAAAGGAGTCTCTTACCTTGGGATAGGACTGGAAATACTCCAGACAGTTCCCTCTACAGCCATCCCCTCCTCTTGCCTGTCTCCCCTCTCTTCTTCATTAACTAGTGGGAGGACAGATAAGGTAGGTCTTTTTTCACTCCACGATGCAAGCTTTAATTCCTTAAACCCATCGATTGCTGTTTGAAATTCCCTCTCTGGCTCCTTCCCCATCAGTCCTTTCGACTGGGTCTGATTTTTACTCACCTTAATGTTTGACTTCAATGGACCAACTGATTTTTCTGACATACCCCTTTCTCCCATTCTCTGACATATCCCTTTCTCCCATAACATTCCTGGTGGATGTTATGTTCCTTTTGGCAGGTAAGTGGATCAGATCAGTAAAAAGAGAACAGACCCTGAGGTCAGGAACATTTGAATTCAAACCCAATCTCAGACACTTAGTAAATGCACGACTTTGAGACAGTCACTCTATCTGCCTGTGTTTTTTCATCCATAAAATGGAGATGATAATAGAACCTATCTCCCAAGGGCCATTGAGAGATCAAATGAGATAGTAATAATAAAGTCTAGTAAAAAAAAAAAAAAGGGAAAGAGAGGCATGATGCCTGACGCATAGTAGGTGCTATGTAAATGTTAGCTATTACCATTATCTTTTCTGCGAACCTTAAAATGGTATATAAATGCTACACATTGTTAATAAAAAGTGTAACCTGTTTTCTTGGATTTATTGCCTCAACTCCCCTTCCCTCATTGATCCTTATTTTCTGGTGACCACTAAGATGGTTACACCACTGACATCCAAATCTATTATAAGAGTCCTGGGGACTGGACTGAGGAGAGTCTGAACTAGGGTGGTGGCCGTGTGAATAGAGAGAAAGGGATAGGTGAGAGAGATGTGGCATGGATAGAAAAAGCAAGCTTTGGCACCTGAATGACTAGGGGGAGGGAAAAAAGAAGGAGGAATCAAGAAGAATTTTGAAGCTGGGAGACTGGCATGGTGAATGGTGATGCCCTCACAAGAAACAGTGAAGTTCAGGAGAGGGCTAGGTCTGGGAGAAATGATCATAAATTTTGTTTGGTGTATGTTGAGTTTGTGGTCTATGGAGCATCTGGTTTGCAATGTCAAATGGATTGTTGGTGAGGTGGCACTGGAGCTCAGGAGAGAGAAAAGGGTTGGATATATAATAATAATAGCTAGCATTTCTATATCACTTTAAGGTTTGTAAAGTGCTTTACATATATTATTTGTTCCTTACAAAAATCTTATCAACATCCTCATTTTACAGATGAGGAAACTGAAGCAAACAGAGGTTAAGGGACTGATTCCAGCTAATGTTGTCAGTAAGACAGGAGTTATGATTCCATGAGAGGTGCTTCCTGATTCCAAGAGAGGTGCTTAAGAAATGCTTAAATTGAATTACATAGTCTTGAATTGTACCTAAGTCACTGAATGACTAGATACAGCTTCCAGCTTCTGAATTGACTTCTGTTACTGCTTACTGGTTTTTACTCTCAAATTTGGCAACCATGATCATTCACCCAGAGTACTTACTATTCTTCTGTCACAGGATGAAAGCATATGGAGCTAGAAATGACCTTAGAGATTTAGTCCAACCACTGAAGTTGGTAGTAAAAGAAACAGACCCTGAGGGGTAAAAATGACCTTGCTAAGATCACTAAAACATTAAGTAAAGAGCAAACTCCAAGCTCACATCTCTCCTCCCCTCTCACAACAAATGTCCTAATTACTTCTTTCAAGAAGATAAGAGTCACCAGATGGGACCTTCCTTTGGTAACCATTAACCCAGCATTCCAATCTCTCACCTATCAGTCTATACTATTTACTTTCCCTGGTGCCAATAACAGAGAGAGGATCTGCTTCAACACTACACATCCCTCTACCTTTTTGAGGGACCCCGTCCTTCTTAAATAATTAGCCTCTCTTCGTGCTCTCTCACCCCCATCTTTAGGGTTACTCTTGGCCGCTTCTTTCCTTCAGTCTAAAACTATATTCCAGTTATAACTATTCCTAAATTCTGGGATTGACTGGAGGTTTCCAAGAGCTGGCTGTACCAGCTCTCAAGAGCTGATGCTAAATTTTCCGTATGATTATTAATGCCTTGGGAATCAGCAAATACTACAAATCAGGCCTTAGATTATTGATTTGTTAATGGTCTAAATTTAAGGAAGTGATAGAAAAATGTTAATAAGGCAGATTCAACTTAAAAGCATGTGGTGCTTTGGGGAGAGCCAGTTAAAACATTTACCAGCACTCTCCTGAATAGACTTATCTTCACCAGCCAAGTTTTGCCCCAATAATTTCCTTCCTTTCCCGTCCATGATCTTTAGCCTGATGCAAGTTGAAGGCTTCTGCCCCAGCTGTCTGAACCTCCTGACAATAAGTATATTCCTGAAGTGACCCAGTTAGGGCTTCCATGTCTTGGCACTCCACAAAAATCAACACTTCTCAGGATCCCATGTGGTTTTCACCACTTACAATTCAAAGGACTACATTGCCTTCGATTCTTTGGGTCTTTTGATCTCACATACCACTGCCTCTTTTCAACACCCATCTTGGCCTGGGATTTCAGGATATAGTTGACAAGTAATATATTTCTTACTTTGGGCCTCAATTTCCTTATCTGGATAAGGGGGGGGGTGTTAAACAGCATTGAAATGCTTTCCAGCTCAAAAATTCTTCTCTGCTGTTCTATTTCTGTGGCTGCTTCTACAAAGTTTCCTCCAGTGGGTTCTATATTGAATCCATTCTCTCTGACAGTGAGATTTCCCTGTTGTTTCATATATGGTATCTTTATTTTTATCACTACGTACAAGGATTCTGGGTTATCAGTTCATTAATGAGCATTGATGGATTCGGTAATTCTGTGTAAATCAATAACATACATTGGTCTTACAGTTAGCTCAGTTTTATATGTTCTGCTCAGCAATTAAAATATATCTGATTAATGAACCCTAATCAATTCGAAGGACTACAAAGAGAGAAATGTGACTGAAATTACTGAACAACCATCAGTTCAAACCAAACATGGACAGCCTAGAAGTGTCACTCTTCATTCATCTTTTATTTAGCTATGACAAGGTGTCTATCCTTTGCCCCAGACTGACCACAGAGCTTTAGGATGTTGAAATGGGTGGAAGTTCCTTCAAGAATCTCAGTCTCCCTTCAAGGAATCCCAGGATATCCAAACAACTACCTTACAAAGTGAATTCCTCCCAGAAAGGCTTGCAACCCTCAGGTAAATCACTCTGAAATCTGGTTTAGTGTCCAAAAGTAGATCCATACCTTTTTTTTTTAATTTGAAAATTTTTATTTAATTAATTAATTTAGAATATTTTTCCATGGTTACATGATTCATGTTTTTTCCCTCCTCCTGCCTCCCTCCCATAACCAATGAGCAATTCCACTGGGTTTTACATGTATCATTGATCAAGAACTATTTCCATATTATTAATATTTGTATTAGGGCAATCACTTAGAGTCTACATCCCCAATCATATTCCCATTGACCCATGTGATCAAGCAGTTGTTTTTCTTCTGTGTTTCTGTTCCCACAGTTCTTTCTCTGAATGGGGGTAGCATTCTTTTCCATAAATCCCTCAGGATTGTGCATTGCTGCTAGTGGAGAAGTCCATTACATTTGATTGTAACTGAGTGTATCTGTCTCTGTGTATAATGTTCTCCTGGTTCTGCTCCTTTCAGTCTAAAGCAGATCCATACCGATGACCATAGAATCCTCTGTGCCTGAAGAGAGTTTGAAGATTTCTAGATCAGTTTTGCTTATTTTTTTATTTTAAGAATTCTTGTTTTGGGACAGCTCACTGAGAAGGGAAAGAAGAAGGAACACAAGGGAAAATTTGGGTGCTGTACCAACAAAAGTTTTCAATAAAAATCATCATTTTATTTTATTTTTTTATTTTTAACATTCTTTTTTTAAATTTCAAGTTCCAGATTCTCTCCTTTCCTCTTACCCCTCCCACAACCAATGAGAAGGCAAGTAATATATTATTAATTATACATATGAAATAATATAAAATACATTTCCATGTTGCCCATCTCACAAAAAAAAAAAACCAGCAAGAAAAATAAAGGAAGCAAGGAAATTGTAATTCAATTTTGCACTCAAGAGTTCATCAGTTCTCTCTCTGGAGGTAGATGAGTCCTTTGGAATTGTCTTTGATCATTGTATTGCTAGCCAAGTCTTTCATAATTGATTATCATTGTGATATTGTTGTTACTGTACACAATGATCTCCTGGTTCTCACTTCACTTTATATCAGTTCATATTGGTGCTGCCATGTTTTTTTCTGAAATAATCCCTCTCATTATTTCTTATAGCACAATAGTACTCTATCAAAATCATATGCCACAACTTGTTCAGCCATTCCCCAAATTATGATTATCTCAATTTCTAATTCTTTGCACAAAAAGAATTGCTATAAATATTATTATACAAATAGCTCCTTTTCCTTTTCTTCTGATCTCATTGGAATACAGATTCAGTAGGGGTATTCTTGGGTCAAAGGATATGCATAATTTTATAGCAATTTGGGAATAATTCCAAATTGTTCTGCAGGATAATTTGACCAGTTTACAACTCCACCAACAGTTAATTAGTGTGTCTATTTTCCTTTATCCCCTTCAGCATTTGTCATTTCTGATAGGTGTGAGATGGTATTTCAGTTATTTTAATTTGCATTCTTTAATCAATAGTGATTTAAAGCATTTTTTCATATAACTATATGAAAAGCTTTGATTTTTTTCTTCTAAAAATTGCCTGTTCATATTTATCAATTTGGGTATTACTCTTCATTTTAGAAATCTGATTCAGTTCTTTATATATTTGATAAGTAGATCCCTTGTCAAGGAAATCTGTACTTAAATTTTTTTAAATTGCTTTGTTTTCTATGGCACTTTTTAGCAAAATGTAGTTTACTTGATTATCCCTTTTAATTAGATCTATTTTTGCTTTTGCTTTATCTGAGATCACAAGTGCTACTACTTCCCTTTTTATTTCACTTAAAGCATATTAATTTCTGCTCTAGTTCTTTATTTTAACTCAGTGTGTCCTTCTGTTTCAAATGTGTCTCTTGCAAACAACATATTGTTGTATTCTTGTTTCTTACCCGTTCTATTATCCGTTTCTGTTTCTGTTTTATGGGTGAGCTCATCCATTCACATTTGGTTATGATTACTATGTATTTCCCTCTATGATATTTTCTTCTATTTCTCCTTTTCTCTTTTCCCTCCTCAAAAGTTTGTTTTGTTTCTGACCACTGCCTCCCTTAATCTGCCCTCTTTTGTTATCTGCTATCCCATATCTCTTATCCCCTACCTCTCCTATTTTCTTATTGGATAAGATAGATTTCTACACTCAACTAAGTGTGTATGCCTATTTTTCTCTCTTTGAACCAGTTCTGATGAGAGTAAAGTTCAAGCATTGCCCCCATTTATCTCCCACCATTAAAGTTCTTCCTTGCAAGCCTGTGAGTGAATTCCCCTTATTTTACCTCTCCCTTCCCTCTTCTCTCAGTGCATCTCTCTTTCTCACTCCATTTTTAAAAAGAGATTATCCCAACATAATCAACTCATACCCGAGCCCTCTGTCTATAAAACCCTTCTAACTGCCTTACTGTTAATAAAGTTCTTAGGAGTTACATGTATTATCTTCCTATTTAAGAATAGAAATAGTTTAATTTTATTGAGTCCCTTATGGTTACTCTTTCATATTTACCTTTTTTTTTCTCTCTTGTGCTTGAATGTTAATTTTTTTTATTCAGCTGTGGTTTTTTCATCAGGAATGCTTAAAGCTCCTCTGTTTCATTAAATATCCATTTCCCCCCCTGAAAAATCATATTCGGTTTTGCTAAGTAGGCTTTTTTGTTTGTAATCCTAGTACTTTTGCCTTCTGAAATAACATGCTCTAAGTCTTCTGATCCTCTAACATGGAAATTGCTAAATATTGTGAGATCCTGACTGTGGTTCCATGATATTTGAATGGTTTGTTTCTGGCTGCTTCAATTATTTTCTCTTTGACCTGGAAGCTCTGAAATTTGGCTATAATATTCCTGGGAGTTTTTATTTGGCATCTCTTTTAGGAGGTGATCAGTAAATTCTTTCAATGTTTATTTTACTAAAATATCAAGGCAATTTTCCTTTATAATTTCTTGAAATATGATATCTAACCTCTTTCCCAAAATATATAGATTTCTCAAAGTACAATAATTCTTATATTCTCTCTCTTCAATCTGTTTTCTAGGTCACTTGTTTTTCCAGGAAAAAGTTCACATTTTCTTCTGATGTTTTTCCGTTCTTTTGACTTTGCTTTATTGAATCTTGATGTCTCCTGGAGTCATTAGCTTCCATTTGCCCAATTCTAATTTTTAAAGAATTATTTTCTTCAGTTAGATTTTGTAAATTTTTTCCCCATTTGGCCAATTCTGAATTCTAAGGAATTCTTTTCTTCAGTGAATTTTGATATCTTCTTTTCCATTTGCCCTATTCTGTTTTTTAAAGTGTTATTTTTGTCAATATTTTTGTGGCTCTTTTAGTAAGCTGCTAATTTTCTTTTCATAATTTTTTCATAATTGGCTTTGGTCCAATTTATGGTTTTCTTTAAGGTTTTATTTGTGACTGTTTTCACATTAATATCTTCTTCTGAGTTTATGTCTTAGTCTTCTCTGCCACTATAGTAGCTTTTAATGATCAAGTTACCTTTTTGTTGTTTGCTTATTTTCCCAGCCTATTTCTTAGCTTTGAATGTTATATTGAAATTGGGCTCTTTTCACCTTGGGGTAAGTAGGTAATGTCCCAAACTTCAGGATAGTTCTGATGATCTGCAAGTTTTTGGTGTTTCCAAAGTGGTGTGATCTGAGGAGAAGTGTGATCATTACTTTCCTAATCTGCTCTCTGCTCTTTACCCTGCTCCCCTGAAATGCAAGAATTAGCCCTTCTCTGGACCTTGACTCTGTGACCAGGTCCCCTACTCTCCTGTAGCCACAAAGGCTAGTGCTCCTTTCCATCTTGAAACTGAGACCAGGGCTCCTGCTCCCTTGTGACCAACCTTCAATGTTCCTCTCCACCCTAGAACCTCAACCATAATTACATTTGGGCCATAGAGTTGCCAATCAATACCAGCTGGCTCCAGGGGCAGCAAAAGGTACCCTGACTCTAATCAGTCATCCAACCCTCTTATTGTTTCTAGGCCAAAAAAATCCCAATGTTACTACTGCTGTTTCTACTGTCATAGCTGCCTCCAAAGCCCACCATTGGAGCTGCTGCCATGCTCTAGACTGGTTCCTACTCTGGTGTCACAGACCTTGCCTACTGATTGTCTAAGTTGTCTTGGACTGGAAAAATGTCTCATTCTTACCTTTTGTTGGCTTTACTGCTCCAAAATTTGATTTGAGGAGTCATTTTGGTTTTTTAATTAATTAGTTAGTTAATTAATTAAGAATCTTTTTCCATGTACATGATTCATGTTCTTTCCCTCCTCTCTTCCCTCCCCACTCCTGGAGCCAACAAGCAGTTCCACTGGGTTTTAGATGTATCATTGTTCAAAACCTATTTTTATATTATTAATATTTGCAATAGAGTGATCATTTTTTTGTTTTTTAATTTAATTTTATTGATTAAAAAAATTTTCCATGGTTACATGATTCCTATTCTTTCTCTCCCCTCCTCCCACCTCCCTCCCATAGCCAACACTCAATTCCATTGGATTTTAAATATGTCATTGATCAAGACCCATTTCCATATTATTGCTATTTGCACTAGAGTGATCATTTAGAGTCTACATCCCCAATCATATCTCCATCAATCCATGTGGTCAATCATATGTTTTTCTTCTGTGTTTCTTTCTCTGGATGTGGATAGTGTTCTTTCTCCTAGATCCCTTGGGATTGTCCTGGGTCATTGCATTGCTACTATTAAAGAAATTGAGAAGCTATTTAAAAAGTGGTTTAGAAGGGGATGTTGGGAGAAATTAACTGAGGGGCTGGCTCTAAACTGCCATCTGGATTCACAAAACAAAAATTTTTTTTCAATGAAAATCTGATGGAGTTGTGAAGCACCTGAAGGCTAATCTAAGTAAAAAAGTTTATTCTTCCTCTAAGCCACATTAGATAATAGATTTCAAGCCACCCTTCACACATATTCCATCTCCAGGCCTTTGCTGGCTATCCTTGCTGTCCAGAATGCTTTCCTTCCTTACTTCTGCCTTTTAGAATTCCTGGCTTCTTTCAAGATTCAGCTCAAGTAACCACCTCCTGAGGACAACCTTTCCTGTCTCTGCCCTCCCTTCCCCCTCCCTCTACTCTAGTCAAAACCACCAGGACAGCTCTTTGGCCACAGTTAACTCTGCTGGACAGGGCATAGAGATCAATTGAGCCTTCCCATCTCAATGCCTTACTGAATCCCTTCTTCCTCCTGGGGCATGGAGTTGCCATCTGAGGAGCCTAAGGCTAAGCCAGAGAAAGCTCAACAAGGCAATAAGACAGATATCTAGAGTTTTAAGGGCAATAAGTCACAAAGGATATATAGTATTATCCTGAGATTAGGAAGAATTTGGTTCAGATCCTGCCCATCAAAGGTGCCAAGATCATCTTCTGCATCCAGGCCACCACCAGTCATCCTGGATTTCTTCCTGCCATTGGACTTTGATGTCTGGAGGAGAGTGAGGCTCACTACTCTGTGCAGCTCTGCCTCACTTAAATCTGATTCGCTCCTAAGTCAAGACATCAATCACCCCGCCATGTCATTGGTCTTCTTCAAAAGCAAATGAAGAACAACAACACATTCTCTGCCCTTCAGAAATGAGGTAAAATTAGAATTAAGATGAACCAAATGGGAAAGAAAGCTTTCCTTAGAAATAACACAAATGCATTTGCTCACACACTTTGCCAGTTGCCATGACATGCTAATTCTCATTTGTTGAGATACAAGTGCAGAAAAATGCTGAGAATTGGCCATAAAGTTTCTGTGAATTCCCCTAAGTGCTTCTTTTCAGTGTATGAGTTTATTATCATAAGCTGGACCAATCACAGTGGATGGAGAAGCATTTCAAAGAAGTCTCTGTTACTTTCCCCTTCTGTTTTGATATGAATAAGGTGTTTCTAGACCTTCAGATAAAGGTCTTGGAAACTGTGATACCTTCTAGGAAATTCAATTGGGACACTGATGATTTCTAGGGATTCTCAAAGTGCAGAATCTTTTGTCTTGCCTTCAGCTCTATTAAAAGTAAGAAAATTTCTGCTCTTGGCATAACTTTTTTTAATTTAATATTTTTAGTTATTAAAAATTCAGTTTCTCTCCCACTTTCTCCATTAAAAAAAAAAGAAAAGAAAACCCAACCTCTTGTAACAAATATGTTAGCATTGCTTTTTTGGTTTTAACTGGCCATCATAAATATGGCCTAGAGTTTTACTATTCTTGGTTATATCATATAGACTACATACTATATTTATACATACATATATGTATATATATATACATATATATATATATATACTATTTTTATAGACAAAATATCACAAGAGATCTCTAACTCAATGGGTGCATTTTAAAGCCCCAGGAACTCCCCAGCACTATTGTACCTCACCTGACCCATACAGGGAGAAGATCAAGGACAGAGCTTCAGTAGAGCGAGGCCATCCATTCATGGATATTTAGCTGGTTCATATCCCAGTCAAGGGCAAAGGTGAGAGAATGAGTTGGATAGAGAAACAAGATAAATAACAGACCTGGATCTCAGCCAGGGTCGGAGCAGATGGCTCTGAAACAAAGTCCATGGAATAAAGCAGTTGGCAGAGAGATAATGAACCCAAGTAGGGCTATGAGAAATGATCCTCATCCGATGAGCCAAGATGGTAGTCTGAGTGGCTTGAGGTCTAAGTATCAATACTATATTTTATGCCTGGGGTTACTGCCTGATCACCCACCACTCCTTACACACACACACACACATACACACACACACACACACACACACACACACACACGTCCTGCTTAACACTGGGAAAGCAGCTGTGTGATATTTGCAGATGAGGCCATTTCAATGTAAATGGAAAATTGATGAATTTGGAATACATTTAACCTAGTCCCTTTAACAAGGGCTTTTAAGATAATATTTCTAATAAATGTAGATCTAGTTCACATCATACACTGCAATGCATTGAGTGAATTTTTTAAATGATAAAAAATAGCCTATGCTTATCCCCAGTGTGAAGAGGGAACAAATTTTTGACCACTGAAGCACTGAATAAAGTTATTGTAATATTTAAATTAAATGTCCAGTACTTGAAGTATTATATTTTATAAAGTTTATTTTCTGACAAAATAGAACCACGTGATGTAAGTTTTTCTATCTTCTCAAAAAGCTCCGCCAAAGCCACAACAGAAGGACAAAACCGGGAGAGACAGACCTCCACCCAATTTATATCCAGTCTACATCAGCACGTAATGACAAGATGTGAGTAGGGTTCTGGGAATTGTAGTTTTGCTGGGGATCATAGTTTTTAGGGAAACAGATTCTAATTACACAATATCAAGAATGAGGTTGATTGTTCCTATTATTTATTATTACTATTCATTTCATTCTAGTATTTTCTGATAGGTTCAAGTCCTGGAACAAGTCATTTTCCTGCTATTAAACTTTTAGATTTAATGTTTATTTTATTAATATTTAATGTATAATGATACATTAATATATTATGTGAATGTTTAATTCATTTTAATGAATTAAATTTTTATTAATTAAATTGAATATATTTAATGCTTAATGTAAATAAAATAAATGCTTTTCATAATTAATCATTATTGTATCTCATTCATCTCATCATAATTTTGGTTATTATCATCATTTTGGTCCATAGCTTTGATCCTATCCATGTGGGGATCTCCCAATGAAAATATGCTTTCCTCCAAAGCAGATCAACAACTTACCAGTAACTTCTTAGCTTAGGAGTCTCTGGGAGGTGCTGAGAGATTAAATGATTAACTGTCTAGTGTCCATCATGCCTTGAATTCCCTCTCTTCCCTCTGCTATACTATCTCAGCTAGTGCCTCAGTGGATAGAGCCCTGGGTTTAGAATGAGGAAGACTCTTCTTCCTGAGTTCAAATCTGTCCTCAGACACTTACTAGCTGTGTGACCCTTAGGCAAGTCACTTAACCCTTTTTACCTCCATTTCCTCATATGTAAAATGATCTGGAGAAGGAAAAGGCAAACTACTCCAGGATCTTTGCCAAGAAAACTCCAAATGGAGTCACAAAGAGTAAGAAACAACTGAAAAACAAATAACACACTTCTTAAATTATATTAAAATAATCTTTTGTAGGATGAAAAGTGATGTTATGGAGGGAGATATAAGTAATAAATAATAAGTAGTGCCCCATGGTAGATAGAGCATTGGATTTGAAGTCAAGAAAACTGGGTCTAAATCCTGCCTCAAATACTTATTAGCTATGTGACTATCAGCAAAGCCCTTAACCTCTCAGTTTTCTCATCTGCAATATCAGGAGGAGAACATCAATAACTACTTCACTCTAGTGTTATTCCCCTCCATCTCTCCCAGTGATGGTAATTATTGTCTTTTTCTATCCATCTTCATCTTTCTTTCCAAGCACAGCTACCAAAATCACAAGGCTGCTTGCTATCACTTGCCATGCCCATTTCAGAAATATAATACAGAATTATAGAATTGGGTCTCAGAGACCATTTAGTCCAACCTATATCTGATTAAGAATCACCTCCACAACATCTCTCTATGCCTCAGTTTCCTTATCTCTAAAATGAAGGAGTTCTATCCAATGACCTCTAAGGTCCCTCCCACCTCTAAATCTAGGATACTATAATACCCTGTAGGGTCTACTCAAGGCTGCCAGGACAATGGAGTAACCTGTAGGCATCATCCAAACTTCCTTTGGGCTCCAATGACTGAAAACTCACTTATAATAATGATCACAATAGCTAGCATTTATTCAGCACTCTAAAGTTTGCAAAGCAGTTTACAAATATGACTTCATTTGATTTTCATAACAACCCTGTGAGGTAGGTAGTATTTTTATCTTCACTTTATAGATGAAGAAACAAAGAGAGGTTAAGTGCCTTGCTCAGGGTTACCATGAATTACGTGTGTGAGGCAGAATCTCTAAATCCAATATGTTCCTTCCCTCCCTCCCTCAAATAGTCTGTTGTATTTTTAGAGAACACTAATTATTGAGAAGTCTTTCCTTTTATCAAATCCAACTTTGCCTTTCTATAAGTGTCCTCCAGGGCCAACTAGATGACATCATTTCTTCAAATGTCCTTTCAAACACTCCCAAATAGCAATTCCTCAAGTTTTCTCTTCTTTAGATATCTTTTAACCCTTACTTTCCATCTTGGAATCAATACTGTATATTGGTTCCAAGGCAGAAGAGTGGTAAGAGCTGGGCAATTGGGGGTGAAGTGACTTGCCCAGGGTCACACAGCTAGGAATCTTCTCCAGAGTTTTTAACACCCCCCAGGTCCTTCAAAGTGTCCTCACATGGTACCAACTCAAAGTCTAGCACCATCCTGATCCTTCTCTCCTGGACACTCTCTAGCTTATCAGTGCCTTTCCCAAGAGTTGTCACTGAGAACTGAGCATAATACTCAAGATGGAACCCAACCATGTCAGAGCAGAGTGGGACTTTCACCCCCCTAGTGTTTGACGTTCCACCAAAGCTCACAAGATGTCATTTTTGTTGTTGTTGTTGGGCTGCTATTCCACTCTGATGACTCTGTCAATAATCCATCTAATTCACTAAATCCGTCAGATGTTTTTCAGAAAAATTGCTTTCAAGGTATACTTTCCCCCCCTTACCCTGCATCTTGATTGATCGAATTACTTCCTTCAAGGAAGATGTTAGAGCGAATATGTGGCCACATGTTGCCTTCATGGAGGAGTCCTTTCCAAATATAGAACTTCCTTCTTAAAATTCCAAGTTTCCTTCAAAAGTTAGCCCAGGGGGCAGCTGGGTAGCTCAGTGGATTGAGAGCCAGACCTAGAGACGGGAGGTCCTAGGTTCAAATCTGGCCTCAGACACTTCCCACCTGTGTGACCCTGGGTAAGTCACTTGACCCTCATTGCCTAGCCCTTACCACTCTTCCACCTATGAGCCAATACACAGTATTGACTCCAAGACGGAAGGTAAGGGTTCTAAAAAAAAAAAAGTTAGCCCAAATGTCCCCTACTATTACAAGTCTTTCTTGATGGTCCACTTGCCAGCTGCTTCTACCCCCATATCATATAATTTTATATATATATATATATATATATATATATATATATATATACATATATATATACATATATAATACTTACCATATATTTATATAATCACATAAAATTTACATGTACATCTAATTATAAATTCACATGTCTTTCTATATAATTTATGTTACATAGCAAAATATATCCAAATATATTATGCTATAACTATAATTAATTATATATTAAGAGGCATCCAGGTGACTCAGTGGACTGAGAGCCAGGTCTAGAAATGGGAGGTCCTGGTTTCAAATCTGGCCTCAGATATTTCCTAGCTGTGCAAACCTGGGTAAGTCACTTAACATCCATTGCCTAACTCTTACCTCTCTTCTGCCTTGAAACCAATACACAGTATTGATTGCAAGATGGAAGGTAAGGGTTTAAAAAATTATATATTATACATAACTCTATATAATATAAAATTCCATGTACATACACATATATACACCACTTGCAATATGTAAACTATTATACTGTATATTAAAAAAACAAAGACAACTTCTATTCATTTTATATATACTTACAAGTATACACATTGTCTGTCTTCCCACCCCCGTGTAGAATGTAAGTTCTTTGAGGGCTGGGTCTTTTTCATTTGTCTCTTTATCCTTATGTCTAACATTGTACCTGGCATGTAGAAAGCATTTAATAAATATTTGTTAATTGATTGATTGATTCCCCCATCATTTACATAAAAAATTTTTCCTTGCATAAAAGGAAATAAAAGACTGGATTTCCATTCGTACCAGGTCAACATATGAGAGAAAATAAAGCAATCTCTAGTTCCAAGATTATTCTTTTATCTAGAAGAAATCTTACCAGCATCTCCTTAACGACCAACTCCAATATCAACCTAAGAAGTTGTTCCTTCGGTTGCCAAGATCTGGAAACAGTGGGCTGGGGCTATACTGTCAAGGGGCCACAGAATAGGTCTTTTGTCAGCATCTCCAAGGTGAAATTGTTCTCCTTATTGGCTACTCTTCACCACTGTTAAATGGGTGAGATAAAAGAAGTCTTCCTCTGCATAACTACTTGGAAGCTCAGATGGTAGCAGAGGAAGCTGGAAGCCCCTCCTGAAGCCCAGGAATGATGAACTTAATGCTGGAGATTGTAAATGAGCCATGGCTATGTAAGTAGAGCTTGAACTCAGCTCTTCTGACTCCTACTCTAGACCTCTTTCCCATTATACCACACTGTTTCTTATTGCTTAAGCTTTCCCACACTGGTTTTTCTCAAGGAATCATATCTTTAGAATGGAAAAAGATCTTAGAAACCATTAAATACAACCCTTTTAATTTTACGGATGAGAAAATCTTCCAGACCTTGGGAAGGCTAAATGGCTCACTTACCCAAAGTCACACAGCTAGTGAGTGCTGGAGGCAGAATTTGAAATGTGATTTCCTTGATTCCAAGTCCAGCGTTCCATCCACTGTGCCAGTAGTGGGCCAAAATGAGGATGAGAAGGGCCTGGATGTACGAGTCAATCACTCCCCTTGGACTCAGGCAGATTTTGCCTTTCTGTCCATGGGTCTGGGCTGGAGGTGGCCGTAGGAATCTGCCTCCCTTCAGAGCTTACAAATGATGTGCCCTGGATTAGGTCCAGACACTCTGGGGAGAGCTTGCCCACACGAAAGGCCAACCCTGAGCTGACTCATTATACTGAAGTGACAACAATAACCACCACAACCAGTAGGGCAGCCACAACCTCAACAGCCACAAACACAATTCACATTTACATCACATTTGAAGTACCTTATATAGAGTGTCTCATTTGGTTCCCTTTAAGAGAAATTTCAATAAGAGAAATCCATTAAACACTTGCAGTGGATAAAGCAGCATGTCACATATTAGAGAAAGAAAGGTTAAAATGACACCATTCCCTGACCTCAAAGAGCTTACATCCTATTCTACTAGGGGAAAAGGGTATATGGCACCTCTGAGTAAATATAATGTTAAGTAGGGAGTGATGGGGGAAAGAAGCAGAGCCAGAAAAAGTTATGGGAGAGTTTAAGAAGGAAAATGGCATAGTTAGATGGGAGATTAAGAGAAGGGGTTGAAAGCCAAGGATCTTGCTGATATAGTTTGAAAATCTTCTAGAGGTACACCATCCCTAGATAGTCTGACCATCTTGTCCTCGGGGATAGAGAGAAAGCTGGGCAAAGAAATCAGTCACTTACTGAATACCTAATGTGTGTAAAACACAAGCACAAGGAGACTATCGTGAAATCCTAGAATGTTAGGGTTGAAAGAGCAATTCCAATTCATTCATTTCAGTGGTGTGCTGTATCTAACCAATTTTCAAGAGCCAATTGTTACATTTTCAATGTGAACATTTACACCATGGGCATAGGCAAACGCTATCCATCAAGGCTTAATTTATTATTTTGTTGATTAAACTAAACTTAAAAAAATATTAATAATGCAGACTAAATTTCAAAGTATGTTATATGTACTTTTTTTTTGAGAGATGGTCGTTAAACATTTGCTATTACCCTCCTGATTTAGTCCAGCTCCCTTATTTTGTAGAGCAGGAAACTATTCCAGAGAGGGAAGGAGAAACAATTCACTCCTAGCTCCTGCAGCAAATTCATATCAGAGCTGGGACAGAGTTTATTCTCTGTAGCTGTTGAGGTTGGTGGTGGTGGTCCTTAGTTTTCAAAGAGGACCAATGGCATCATAGCGGTCGTCTTGACTTGTAGCATGGCTGGACCAACCATTCCTATAGCTCTACAGGGTTATAAATCCTCTGCTGGGAAGATGGCAATATAGCAGGCAACCTGGCCATTACAGCTGCAAGCCACATGGGAGTTCAGACAATAATGTCATGCATCACCTGAAGGAGGACCAGCAGGTTCCAGTTATTAGAAGAATCTCTGGGTAAGGGAGAGAGTAATCCTCAGCAGCTATGGGGTGGGGTGGGGGGAGTAGGATTAGGGAGGGAATGGGGTCAGTGTTATCCAAAGGCCAAGCCAGACTGTTCCCAAAGTGCCTGTGGGCTGCCAGTATCTAAATGGCTAAAATAAGCTGATGAATCAGTTCCCCTTTGGAGTTCAAAGCCAAGAGAATGTGGAAGATTAGGGAGTTAACATTTGAGGAGTATAAGAACACTGTCAAACTTTGGCCTGATTCCTGGAAGTTTAGGACTTTTTATTTCAGGGGGATCTGTGCCCTACTTGAGCTGACACAAATAGCATCCATGGTCCTTCCTGGTCAAACTGTACCAATTCCTTTTGCTTCAGCCACTCCTGCAGAGTCAAAGACCTGTACAAGAATCCAAGGTAAGACTAGAAACAAGAGGAAGATGTCAATCAAGGGATGGTCTAAGGATTAATATGAGTATGTGGTTCCAATAGCAGGAACAACTCAGAAGCTTTAGGTCAAAGCTGAATAGGGAGTCAAAAGCCAGACTAACTAGGCTGCCTTGATTTCTGGTTTGGTATTCTTCAGATCCATGTACATCAGTGGAGTCTAACAACAGCTTACCTGGTTCTTATAGAGGCAGTTGTGTCAGAGTCAGTCTCAAAGCTGGGAAGACCTTGGCTCAAAGTCCTAACTCTGATACATGCCAACTGTGTGATCCTGGGTAAATCATCTAACTTCTCAGTGCTCTAGAAAACTCTCTAAGACAGTAAGTTGTCTCCTACTTCCATCACATCCCCCTTCTCTCTCCCAGTTTAAAAAGGGACATGGAATGTGGAGAGAAACTGAAGAGGCCTTGGTGACTTAATAGGATTAAAAAGAGTGTCCTAGAGTGGTGGGAGAGATCTGAGAATGCCAGAGCTAAAGGGAGGGAGCTTCTTCCACCTGGGATTTAGTTCTTTATATCAATAAAGGCACAAGACCATTCCCTAACCCCATCCACATGCCAGTTAGCTGAGTCTTTTGAGGAGTTATATTATGCAAACAATCTCACCCAGTTGCCCAATTTCATGGGTGACTAAGAAAGACTCTTACCTCTACCTCCAGTCATCTCCTAACAGGGCAGGAGCACTGAAGAGTGATAGGTTCATATCCATACTGCTCAGAAGCAATACGTTGGACTAGAACGTCACAAACCCACGTGCTCCCTTGGGAGAAAGACTTTACTTTAGGGTCTTTCAAAAACAACTTTGTGATTAGCGTAGCCGGCCTCCCAACTGAAGGATTTTACCTGACCACAAGGCCTTCGAGTGTAGCCTTGTTCTCCTTCCAGGGCTAAGACACAAAGGGAGCTTTGCCTTAGGACTAACATTTACACAACAGAAGCAGCAGGTAGCCAATGGGGCAGAGACAGTGGCTGATCTGGAGGAAGCCAGCAGCAGCCCCAGCTACTGAGGCTCTGGCTTTAGCAGCTAGGGCCTGTCTGATGGGATTCACAGCCTTGGTGCTCTGCAGTCGTCCAAAGTTCACTGCAATTATCAGGTTTCCAGGGAGGGAGCTTGGTTCTGGAACATCTGGGTGTCCTTGAGTTGCCTTCTTGTCAGGAGTGTGACCACAAGAGAGTGGAATTTGGTCTGTACTTTGAGGGAATTTGCAAATACCTTAGGGAGGAGAATTTTGCCTTTTTGGGGTGAAGGAATTATAACTCCTTTGAAGAAGAGATTTCCTTCCCAGAAAATTAAAACTTAAGACAGGCTGCTAAATGTCCCTTGGCAGGCTGCCTCAAACCGTTTCCTGTCCAATTGCTACACTTGCTCCTGTGAGCCATCCCGCCAAGGATTAGCGCCTGGCCTGTTTATTCCCGGGCTTTCTTTGGCCTGATGTTAGCTAAATGCACATTTGATCAATGCTGCTCTCCATTAGAGCTGACATGGCTTTCCTGCCCGGCATCCGGACAGACAGGGCATTGAAGTAGAAGCAGGGAGCCCCTCCAGGTCTGCCGTTCTTTCTTTTTCTCTCTCCTTCCTCCCAGGGTCCAGCCTCTCCTCTCGTCCCACTCCCAGTTCCAATGGAGCTAAAATGTGGAGGGAGGATCCATTCCTGGCTCTGGGAGCTGGCAGAGGCATTGGTGACTTACAAAGATTATGAGGATTGTCCCAGACTAGCAGAAGAGATCCAGGAATGCAAAAGCAAATGGGAGTGAAGGAACAACTGCCTCAGATTCCCCAAACTTGAGGAGTATGTCTGGTACTCAGAAGGAGCATTCCAACCCACTCTCTAACTTCTATTCTCCTAGTGCTTTGAATCTGTTCATAACCAGCCCTATGTGTAGACAGAGTAGAGGGCTACCCTATGGAGTAAGTGTGTGTGTGTGTGTGTGTGTGTGTGTGTGTGTGTGTGTGTGTGTGTGTGTGTGTGTGTGTGTTTGTGACTTTAAGGAATCTCAAAAAAACCTCCTAAAAATGCAGTTCATAGGTTTGATTGCTAGAAGACATCTAGTACAATGTCTCATTTTACGTGCCTGAAGCCCAGAAAGAGAAAATAGTTTGCACACAGTCAGGGAAATAATAGAGAAAAGGGGCAGCCAGGTAGCATAGTGGGTAAAGCACCAGGCCTGAAATCAGGAGGAACTGGGTTCAAATGTGGCCTCAGACACTTTGCAGCTGGTGACTTTGGGCAAGTCACAACCCCATTTGCCTAGCCTTTGCCCTTCTGTCTTAGAGCAGTCACTAAGGCAGAAAATAAGGGTTTAAAAATGCATACATAATAAAGTAATGGAAAACTAGAACTTAGTCTTCTAGTTCCCAGTCTTTTTGCCTCCTCCCATTGGCACAGATTGAATCAAGGAGCCAAATATTACCTTCAGATGTTCACAAATGAGTCCTTGAAAGGATGAGACATAGGGAAAATAACCTTATGAAGGGGGATAGGAATAAAGCAGACCATATCTGGGCAGTAGGATGCTCTGATAGCCTGGGAAACATCATGGAGCATCACGGAGAGGATCCACTCTAAGGGGAAACCTAAATGGCAGCCCTGGCCTAGCCTGGTCTTGCAAGTAGGTGATTACTTATGCAGTGTGATTTTTCAGGACCTCTGGCAAAACTTTTTCTAGACCTTTGGAGCACTCTTCAGAGCTTCCAGATATTTGAAATATCAGAGTTTAATTCATTTGGCTTGAAGTATTACCTGCTGAAGAACAGATCTCCCTGGGGAAGTTAATATATTAAGCAAAACTATCCCTTTACACTTTAGTGTAAATGAATTTGTCAGAGCCTTTGTGAAAAGCATGATTTTTTTTAATGGGAAAGAAGAGGAGACAGCCTATGGACACAATAGCCTCAGGGGAAATGGAAAGAGATCTAGTTCAAGGAAAAAGGAAAAACCACAAGAAGACCATTTATCACCTTCAAAGTTCTAACTAGGGCTGGCCCTATGGCCTGGGCACCCACCCTGAAGATGTCAGGACAGGGAGGTCAGGTTCAACATATTAGAGTATTGAAGGAAAAAGCAGGGGGCAATTATGCTCAGAACCAAATCTAATAGATACCTTTATTATCTGTGGGTAAAAAGCAATTGTGAATGCAACCCTTTCATTTTACAGTTAAGACAACAAGAGAATACTCTGTCTGGTTCCCACTCCCTCCCTCCCCAAATACATCTCACATATACACCCCATCACTTCCAACCTGTGTATGATGCTTTAGCCTATGATTCTAGTTCTTGCTTTCCCACTAAATAGCTAGGTAGCCTTATATAGCCCGTATCATTATCAAAACAGAGCTTACCTATACAAGATACTTTATATATCATTATCAAAACATAGCTTCCATGCATACAGTGCTTTAGAGTTACAAAACGGTTTCACATACATCATCTTGTTCTTTCTCCTTGGGGCTCAGTTTCCTCTCTTGTAAAGGGAAAAAGTTCTAGCTCTAAAATTCTGACTATAATTCACAACACTTTTGTATGAACTCTCTAGTTTGACTCTCATGACCCCTCAATAGAATAGCTGCTCTCATTTTGCACTTGAGTGAACTAAGTCTGGGGAAAGTTTTCACCTTGAACTGTATGCCCCAAGTTCATGGCAGGGCCAGGGCCACAACCCACCAATCCTGTCTCTTAGTCCAAGTTGGTTCTTTCCGCTAGTTCACATTCCTTCACTTACCATTCCCAGTGCAATGAGATATCACTTTGTTTTTGAGCCACTGGGAAAAAACTTAGAATATAGAATGTTAAAACTGGAATTAGTCTTAGGACCCAGAGTATTGGAATGCAGGGACTTTAGAAAACAGAATATTAGAGCTGGAAGGAGCTTTAGGCTCTAAAACTTTAGGAAAAAGGGACTTTAAAGCATAGAGCATTAGCCCTGGGAATAGCCTTGGAATATAGAAAATTAAAACAAAGACTATGAAGGCTGGGAGGGACTTTAGAACATAAACTATTAGAGCTGGAAGTAACTTTAAGACAGAGACCATTAGAATTTAGAGTGTTAGAACTGGAGGCAACTTTAGAAATTAAAATGTTAAAATATCAAATCTTGGACCAATATGAGATCTTAGAACATAAACTATTAAAGTTAAAGACATTCTGAGACCATAGACCTCTAAGGCTAGAAGGGACTCTGGAGATCATCTAATCCAACCCTTTCATTTTACAGTTAAGATAACTATTAATAGTTTACCAAAGTTCACAAAATAATTTAAAAGCAGAGATGGAAATTGAACCCAGGTTCCCCAACTCCCACTTGGGGAATCTAGAGCCCTTTCTGGCACATCACACTGCCTCCATCTCAGCCTGACATTTGAAAAAACAACTTAAAATGACATTATTTTAGCAAATATATACTAAGAACTTAAGATATAAACCATTTTTTTAAATGATTACTTTTCTTTTCAGTTTGATATGGCTCTTCTTCCCTTTAGAGTCTCTGTGAATAGACCAGAAAGATAATCAGTCTCTGAGAAAAAGTGAGAAATAGTAGACAGTGGGCTAAAAACATAGAGTCAGGAAGAACTGAGTTCAAATCTTGCCTCTCATAGAACCATGAGCAATTCACCTAAATTCTCAGGGCTTAGAGAAGTCTCTAAGTGGTAAGATAGCTAGGTCAAAAGAGATATAGAAAAGTAGGCTTGGGGTCAAGGAAGACCTCAATTCAAATCTTACCTTAGATCTTTTCTAGCTGTGTGACCACAGGCAAGTCACTAAACCTTTCCTGGCCTTAATTTCCTCTCTGAAATGATAGGATTAGACCTGATTGCCTTGAAGGTCCCTCCTAGATCCAGCTCTATGATCCTACCAAGTTGCTTTTGAGTTGTTGATCTGTCTCAGTAAAGGAAGCTTTTTTCTATACTGATGAAATCAGAATCAAAGATTTGGAGCTGGAGGGGAACTTAGAGGTAATCAAGTTCCATACTCCATTCCACCCCCCAAACTCTACCATTTTAAAGGTGAAGAAACGGAGTAGTTACGTGACAACTCCCAGGGTCAAACAGGTAGTATCAGAGATACGCTGTATACCCAAGTCTTCTTGGCTCTAAACCCAGCAGTCCACCCCCTAAACAGGATGCAGTGGATGACCTTAGCATCTTCTATGTAGGACCAAAGCTCTAAGTGCTCCACATCTATTTTGGCTGCCTTCACAGCCATTGGAACAAATTGTTTTCATCTAACCATTCCAGATGGGGTAGGGGTGGGGGAAAGATGGGGATTGTCTTCACATGCCTAGGGTGAATAACTCCCTAACTCACAGACAAATTTGAGGCCTGTTAGTCACCCTCAACCTGGCTTAGCCCATGTGCCAAGATGGTTTTCCAGGGCCGTGGCTGTGTGCATGCCGTAGCTTCTTAGAGCCACAGGTGAGAGTTGGGAGGGAGATGGACACCAAATGTGATGAACAAAGGTGGTGAGAGCTTGCCAAGCTCTTCTCAGGGCTGCTCATTCACTTTTGGGGTCCATTTCAGTGGCATGTACATTTTAGAAAGGTCATAGACAGTGAACAAAGGAAGGAAGAAAAGAATGAAAGAAGAGATGGAGGGGAAAAGGAAGGAAAGAATTTATTTTATAAAATTTTATATTTTATAAAGATATTATAGAGTCTATACATTTGTATAAACTGTACTATGTGCCAAACACTGTGCCTTGAAGTGCTTTACAAATATTAATTCATTTGATTCTTACAAACCTTAGAAGGTAGATGCTATTATTATCCACATTTAATAGTTGGGGAAACTAAGGCAAAGATTAAATGACTTACCCAAGGCCACCCAGCTAGCAAGTGTCTGAGACTGGATTTGAAATCTGGTCTTTCTGACTCCAGGCCCAACACTATCCATTATGCCATCCAGCTGCCACTAGAAGTTAGAAAAGACTCTTATAAGCCATCCAGTTCAGTTCCCTGATTTTTACAGATGAGGAAAGAGAAGCCCAGAAAGGCCCAGTGTCACCTGGGTCGTAAATGTAGAACTGAGGCTTGGACTCAGATCCTTTGACTCCAAAGTTACCTATGCTTATTCTCTTAATAAGCAAATAATTTGATTCTGGCCCCATCTCCATGGGCAAAGAGAAGTGAGGGTCAAAGCAGTTTTACTTTGCCCATGGAAATGCAGCCTCCCTAGTTTTCCAGAAATGAATGCCAACATTTACAAAGGAGGAGGGCACATTTCCAGCTCAGATGAAAATGCAGAGTGTCTGTACCATTGCTTTCTCACTCAAAGGAATGACTTTTTGTGCCTAGTACAAAAAAAAAAGCCTATGAAATGCAAGGGCACCCAGCCCAATCCTCCAGCCCAGACTCTACGTGTCACTTTGGGTATTTAGTCTGACACTAACACAAGACAGACATGGAGCCAGCAAGGGGTGGAGAGAAGGCATGTGGGTGGCAAAGGATGAACAACTCCCCAAATTTAATGATAGCTGAGAGAACGAAACAGTATTTAACCAGGGAGGGAAGGGGAAGGTACAGTTTATCAACAAAGAAAATGGGTTAGAAATTTAGGGTTTAAGTAGCGTACAACACAGAAAGGGAGGGCCTCTCAGAAAACTCCTTGGGAATCAGGCCGACTCCTATTTTGCGATTGTAGTTAGTTAGGGTGATGAGCCCCACCAGCAAAATAAACTCAAATCTTACATACGTCCCACAACATCCCTAACCTACCTCTGTTCTCAACTTCCCTATTTCTGTCATCCGTTTTTGAAGTCACATAGACACAGTACCTTGGAGCCATCATTTACTTCCTTTATTTCCCAACCTCCAAATCAATCACCAAATCCTGTTGCTTCCAATGCCACCATATTTCTTGCTTGCATCTTCTCTTCTCATCTTACTTGATCAGAGCCCTAGCTGAGGCCTTCATGACCAAATCCTCCTCCCTAACTTCCCTGCCTCTCCTCTTTCTCCTCTCTCCAATCTCTCTTCTACACAGAATATAAAATAATTATCTCGATATCATTTTCCTATTCTACTCAAAAGCTCACTGTTGCTTTTATTCTCATATAAAGGAGGGAACCCTGTATGAAATTCCCAATACTTGCTACAATGTCCTTGAGTAAATCAGAGGTAGAGGCTGTATTGTGACTCAAGGGAGGCTTACGTTGTCTTAATTACCTACTTTGTTCACTCTTATCCTTATTAAGTCAGACCAAGAGCCTTTCCCCTAGCCCTCCCTGGGCATGGCTAGGTCCAGAGGGACTAAGAGATCCACCTGGGCTAAGCCCAGAAGGGCCTGGGAGGAGACAGACCTGGGCACCTGCCCCGGGGTCAAGACAAGAATATTAAAGTGTCCAATAGGCCAGTGGATGCCTCTTCTTCCACATGGGTTCCCTACAATTGAGTCTATGTCCCTCCAAAGTGATCAGAACCATAGACTGCAAGCCGTTGTTGCCAATAATAATAGCCCTTTTTTTTTTGGACTGGATCTGTGATTTCTTTGGCATAAGGAACTCACAGGGAGGAAGCTTCCTTTAGCGGTACCGATAGACACCATACTCTGAAACTTGGTCTCACAGAGTTGCCTGGGGGCCCAAGGGATGAAGTATATTTGCTGAGAGTCATCCTGACCAGTGTATGCCAGAGACAGGACTGTGATCCAGGGCTAGGAAGCTGCCAGCGCTCTCTTTCCACTAAGCCACAGAGTTTCTCTCACCCTCAGAGTTTACAAAGTGCTTTCTTCACCACAACCCTGGGAGGTAGGCAGTGCAGGTCTCATTTATCTCCATTTTATAATGAGGTAACTGAGTCTTGGAGAAGACTCATCCCTGATCATAAAGCTATTAAGTGGTGGAACCCATTTTACCTCATTTTCCCTCTAGCCTTGTTTCCAACAACCAAAGATCAAAGAAAGAGAAAATTGTGTTTTAAGTTCATTTCATCCAAATGATTGTGATCTTTTAAGAGCACCCATCTCAGGGCAGCTGGTGGCTCAGTGGATAGAGAGCCAGACCAAGAGGTGGGGTGTCCTGGGTTTAAATCTGGCCTCAGACGTTTCCTAGCTGTGTCACCCTGGGCAAACCACTTAGTCTCAATTGCCTAGTCCTTACTACTCTTCTGCCTTGTTACTGATACTTAGTAATGATTCTAAGATGGAAGGAAAGAGTTAAAAAAGAACCCCACCCCATCTAACGTGATGGAGTCACCTCCCACCTAAATTCTTCATATGTTACCCAAATGGTTCTGAGCCAAAGACAGCAAGGGAAACAGTACGGTATGATGGGGATGGTCCTGGAACTTGAATCAGAGGACTTTGGTCCCAATCCCATTTCTGCCACTTGCTAGCTATGGGGCATTGGGCAAGTCACTTAAACATTTCTGGGCCTTAGTTTCCTCGTTGATAAAATGAGGATGTTGAACTTAAAGGGTTCTATGGTCCCTTCCATCTCTAAAGCTATGACTTATGATACTATGACAGTCCCTCCTTCATCTGACACTACCCTAAGCAAAAAGTAGAAAAGGTCTTCTCCAGCAACACTCCATCTATTCTGCACCACACCAGAATTCTTGAAAACAACTTTGGTCTTACTCTAGGGAGACACTCATCAGGTGGGTTCATCAAGAATTGTCTGGAAACTCCCATCTAATCAGCATCCACTGATAATTGGTCAGGAATCTCAATCGTAGCTGAAGTTATAAAGTAAAGGAATATTAATGCCTCCAAAAGGGGGCAACTAGGTGGTATGGTGGCTAGAGCACCCCAGAGTCAGGAAGACCTGAATTCAAATATGACCTTGGGCACTTACTAGCTGTGTGACCCTGGGGAAGTCACTTAGCCCTGTTTGCTTCGGTTTGCTCATCTATAAAATGAGCTGGAGAAGGAAATGGCCAACCATTCCCATATCTTCATCAAGAAAACTGTGAATAGGGTCACAAAGAATTGGTCACAATGGAAATGTTTGAACAGCAAGAACAACAATGCCTCAAAGAAGGTATCCAGAATTTCTAAAGGTAAGGAACTCTTTAGTCCCAGTGGAAGTTGTAGTGAATCCCTATTAGGACCCCTGACAGATGTGGACAAGATAAATTTTGAGTTAGGAAGGAATATCCATTTGAGAAACAAATAGCCCCCATAGAGCACCTAACTTGTTCTGTGTGGAATCAGATTGATTCAGGTGCTTTGTGGCATTACAAATCCAAGTTGCCATAGTCTAAGAAATATTTCTGCCTACTTCTAATTTTATAATTGCTTTATAATTCACTATCCAACCATCCAACTGCTTGAAATGAATTTCACTAGGAAACCTTGAACAAAGCCCACTTTGGATTGGTCCTCATACAAATGAAAGAAAGGAAAAGGGAGCTAGGAGCCATGTCACACAGTTACCTTGGCTGGCATTAAGGTCTTGCCTTTGTTCCTGGTGCTCCATAGTTTCTGCCTTCTCTTTTCCTGATATCTCATTCCTTCCCAAGTCCTGGCTGTTGACTATCAGGATGGATTTTGGATTTCTAATGCCCTCCATTATTTTTATATTTTTGATGTCTGCTGCTTACTTAATGTAACCCAGAGCTTTGGGTTTGGGGGGAGCCTTGTGTCCCTCTATTTAGCATTTCTTCTGATCTCCTTGTGCTGTTGTTGCCCGTTTCCTGGTATAGTGCCCCTCTTTTTGTGTTAGGACCATGGGAGAAGCCATCCCTTGAGTGGATGCTTTAATGTCACATTTTAAGCAGGCATGACCATAGAAAACTTCTAGAAACTGATAAGATCCAGCTGAGTGACAAGATCATTCATCCCTCTAGTCTGAGAATCAGTGATTATTGTAGCAGCTCATGTTAACAGAGAACTTGGTGGTTCAAAAGTACATTATTATTAACATATATATGCATATATATATATAATGCATCCCACATCAGCAGCAAATTCAGTTCAGAGTCAAAGAGTTTTGGAGTTTGGAGATCTATTTAGTTCAGCTGATGTCCAAAAAGAAACTCTTCTACAACAAAGTGCTTCATCTAGCTTTTGCTTGAAGACCTCTAGTCAGAGGGAACACCACACCTCCAGTGGGAGCCCACTCTACTTTTGGACTGCTTTCACTGTAAGATGGAGAAGCTGCCTGATGCAGGAGCTAGAAAGCTGGTCTCAAATTCAGGAAGACTTGAGTTCAAATCCCTTTTTCTGATACCTACTAGCTCTGTGACTCTGGGCAAGTCGCCCAACCTCTCAGGGTTCTAGATTATAAACTGCAGAGCAGATGTCAATCTGCATTGGAAGAAGGAGTTCCCTCACAGAACTTTCCTAAAGTGAGTCTATTGGAAACAGAGGAGGAAAACTC
The DNA here is from genome assembly GCF_016433145.1 of Gracilinanus agilis. Classification (NCBI taxonomy): domain Eukaryota; kingdom Metazoa; phylum Chordata; class Mammalia; order Didelphimorphia; family Didelphidae; genus Gracilinanus; species Gracilinanus agilis. The sequence continues at coordinate 643,370,193 of NC_058131.1, read as the reverse complement.
CTCCTGCTAGATGGCATCTGTATGTAGATGTTTTTCTTGCCAACAAACTTATTACTTCTTTGCTCTCTACCTATTGCTGCCCTCTTGAGTAAGAAAAAAACAAATCTAACCTCCCTTCCCCATCACCACCCTTCAATTATTTAGAGACTATCTCAGGAGTTTTCTGCCTTCAAGCTAACATCCCCAATTTCCTTATATGCCTCCGAATCATGACTCTTCACCCTCGAGTTGTCTCCCATTCTCCCTCCAGCTTATTGGTGTTCTTAAACTGGGACTCTCCTACCTAAGATAATACTCCTCGATATGGTCTGATCAGGCAGAGTACACAGCAGCATTGTCACTCAATCACCTCCTTATTCCTGGGAGCTAGAACCTAACTTTTGGGGCTACCGTATCACACTGGACTCTTGGACCTCAGCAGGAGGGGGATACAGGGACCCCTCTACCCATCAGATGTAAATAGCCCCTAGAACTCTTAAGGGTGGATGGCTATGGAAGCCAGTCTTGCATCCCCTCCACATACACAGGCACCCCTTTTCCCCCCTAGAAGAAGCAGCTGGTTCCTAACAGTTGTTTTTTAATCACAGATCAGAAAAGAGAGAAAAAACAACTTTCAGGTAATATAGGAATCTGTTCTATTACCTTGACCTCAATTTTTTTTTATCATTATAAAACTGTGTTAGGAAAGCAGGAAGTCTCAGCCAGAAATACGTCAAGGAAAGATCATAATATTTCTCTTGCTGATTCGCTCTGACAGCTAGGACATCCCGCCTATTCACTACAGCAGTTATTATTAATGCAGATGAAACCACAGAGTAATTTTTAGGAAAAGGTGTGGGCAAGCTTTGAAGAGCTGAAGGCTAGATGAATCTGGCTGCCCAAGACTTGTCTGCCATTTCCAGGAGAGGAGGGGCAGAGGTAAGCCAGGGGCCAGGAAAGGGCTCCATTCATTCTCTGTGCTCTGGGGTTTGGGCTCCAACCTCAGCTTTTCCAGGAGTGAGAAGGACCTGGGAAAACTGGCTCAGTCCACTAGAGACCTGTCTGGAATTTGAATCCTGCCATTTACCTACTGTGTGACTTCGGACAAGTAACCAACTCTCTGAGTCTGTTCCTCATCTATAAACTTAGGGACAATAATATCTATACTTCCTATATCATGATTATCCACAGGATCTAAGAGTAGGAGGAGATCTCAGAGCCCATCTAGTCCAGCCTTTTCCTGACCAAGAATCCCCTTTTCAAAGTCCTTGATATTTGGGCTCTGCCAGAAGACCTCTAGTGAAACCCACTACCTTGTTGTAAAGGTCAAAATCGATCATGAAGACTTTTTATAAAACCATAATACAATATATATTAATAAATATATATGTTGATGTGAATCAACATAAAGATATAACAATATAATAATATAACAATATAAGATATGTTGTTTAAACTAGAAAGCCAATTTAGTAACTTACGATGAAAAATTCCATTTCTTATCTATAGTCCTTATATTGCAATAAACTCCTAGTTAGCCTCTCTGCCTCCAACGTCTTCCTCTTCCTCTTCAATACATCCTACATTACACTTCCAGATTCATATTTTTAATGTTCTGCTCTAATCAGAGCTCTCTGGTACCCAAAAACCTTTCAGGGCTCCCTATAACCTAGAAGATCACATCTAAATTCCTTAGCCAGGTATTCTAAAATCTCTACAAACTAATTATAGAATTAATTATTATTAATAATTATTCATTAATTCTAATTATAGAAAGTATAGAGAAGGGGAAAACCCTGAGCTTAAAGCAAGAACTGTTTCATTCTTTGTTTTTGCATCTCCAGGGTCTAGCACAGTGCCTGGCACAGAATGGGAGTCTAATAAATGTTTGTTGAATGATTGATTCTAGCCCTGGGATGGGCCACCAACAGGCTATAGGAGCTTTGGCAAGCTACTTACTCTTTCTGAAAAATAAGCTTGGGCTCCTCTGTTTTTTGTTTTGTTTTGTTTTTTTTTTAAAGGGGGGAGGTAAAGGGAGATAGATCTCAAATGTCCCATCAGGCCTGAAATTCAGGAAAAAAAAAAAGACTGAGAAAGGAACTCTCTTCTGCTGATACCTAACTTAAACATTCAGAACTGCTTGCAGTTAGCAGGAAGAAATTTGGCTGGTAACTAGCCCGATGTCGTGTTTACATATGAGACTTTCCTACCCAGGCAATTCATCGTCATTGTTTCGCTCATCAGTCATCCTATTTTTGACATTATTTTCTCCTTCTCATTGATCATATATCCCTCTTGTGATCTGAAGATCTTGGAAAGCTCCACAGACTGTTAAAATACTTAAGGAAAAGCATTAGTTTAATCTTTCCATTCAAGCGAAACAGTGTGTTCTATCAAGAATGAAAAACTGGTTTGCAGAGGCAGACGAAGGCTTGCTTGACACAGGAATGAACCCACAGAGTTTGGAAGTTTAAAGACAAAGGGTGTTAAAATAGGAGTGAAAAGTTTCAAGGAGTGTTTCCCCCTTAATGAATTACTAGGAGATTTGTAGCGGGCCAGCCAGGGTAAGTCTTTCAGCATGTGTATCCTGAAATGTCAAAGGCTTGCTGCATTATATCCTTGCTGCCCTCTCCATGAACTGGGCAGCCTGCCCTTCCCCAGTTTATTTTCACTTGTATTCTTGCAGCTGTCTGTGGCCATCAACAATCATTTTAAATAATTTGCTATTGATTAGAGAACTCTTGGTATATGGAGAGAGAAGAAGAAGGAAAATCATCATTTGTAGGATTTGGAAATCAAAATTAGCAAAAAAGAAAAAACTGTTCCCCTATTATTTTTTTTCAGTGGATGAAAAGACTAGTCAGATCTACAAAGCAAATAGGAGAGGAAAAATGTGAAATCTCTTTCACTGAACAGGTGGGATCTGAATTCAAATCTTGATTTAGTTATCTATTAGCTATATGACTTTAATTAAGTTACTTTATCTTTCCTGATCTCAATATCCTCATTGGTAAAAAGGAAGTGACAAGTTATAAATTACTTCCTGCTCAAATATTCTATGATTCTATGGGTACTTTTCCCAACTAAGGGACCGTAGTATTTTTTTCAGCTTTTGCTTAAAATTTTCTCTCCTCTACTCCCCACCCTATCCCTTTCAATGGAGATGGTTAGAAAACTGAATGATTTGGGGGATTTTTGTTCACACATCTCCTTGTTACCCATTGGGCCCAACCCTGGCCAATAGTTGAGTCATGGAATTGACTTTGCCCTCAAAGCTATATTTTTTGTTATTAAGAGACATACAATGTTAATGCAGGAATTGATGTTTGAGGTCATTTAATACAATCACCTCATTTTACAGGAAAGGAGAGTGAGGCTTAGAAAAATGGAGTATCCCATCCAATGGAAGCTCTTTGGGCATAAGTTTCATTTTGATCTTTATGTCCTAAATGACTAGCACAACAATTAGCACGCAGTAGATACTTAATAAATGGTTGTTGAATAAATGAGTGAAGGATGTGACCTGCCTAAGGCCATCCACCTAGTTAGAGGCAAAGCTGGAACTAGAGCCCAGGTCATACCTAGACTTGAGCTCTTTCCCCTTGGTTTTTTGGTTGTTTTGGAAGTTGTTTGAGAACATTTATTGACTTTCAGACTATGCCTTGGCGCTTGGAGCAAAACAAATCTACCATCTGTTCTAAAAACAATTTTACCATCTATTTTAAAAGCAATCGTAGGGCAATATGCCTTCTTAGGCTTCTATGATGCAAATAAGTTAACACATTCAAGTCTCTGAGGACCAAGATGCCAGGCAGACCAATAATTATGATTAGAGTCATCCTGCCATCTACCTCGTAGACACAAACTTTGAGGAAACCATTGGAAAATGCTGTCATGGTGGCTGGTCCAGTCCCAATCTCTGAAGGTGATTTATATAAAGATTTATATAAAGATCTCTCTTAAAAAGTTCAAAATACACACATGCACATGCACACAAGGTCATTCTTCAAATGCTTTTCTGAAAGACGTGGATGCAGATGAACTTAAAACTGAGGGGCCCTCACGATGGTCAACCAAAGTCAATTCTTCAAAAATGAAAAGTATTCTTATTGTGATGGGCTGGACTCAGAGTCCAAAGTTCCTAGTGTATAAGTGGAAATTTTGTACCTTTGAACTACGTTCCCCAGAATTCCTTTAGTATTTCCTAGAATTCCTTTTAATCTCTCCACCATGTTATGTGCTTACGTTGTTTATATATAGTTGACTGTAACTCTTCCCCTCTTTTCCTGCATGTGTGGCTGGGTTAGCACCCTCTTTACTCTAGCTTTTTAATTTTCTTTTTCTTCAAGTGATTATTAATAAATTGTGTTGAATGTAATATTTGGAGATATTGTATATTAATTTTAAATCTTACACTAGGTTGAGGATTTTACTAGCAGGGATATTTTATGGCCAAGATACATTAGCAAGATGAACACTGATATCAGAGCTTGGAGCTTGCTTAGTAATCACCTAGTTAGAGTATCCATATAATTGCACAATATGGAAAAAGGTTATAGTTATGTTATAACTACTTATAGTTCATTCTCCAAAAAATAAATAGCTGACCCTTCCCTTTATGAGCTAACCATTTAGTTTGAGAGACAAGAAGAAGAAAAAACATACTAACTGTTGGCTCAGTGGATTGAGAACTAGGCCTAGAGATAGGAAGTCCTGGGTTCAAACCTGACCTCAGACACTTAAATAGGGAGAAGAGGATTTGGATTACCAAAAACTATGGGCCCAAGCCAGTCTGTGTTCCTTGGTAGTTTATCTATATTCTAATACATCAGATACATGTTTGTGGTTCTAGAAACAGTAAATCATGTAAGCGTAGTCTTTTTTTTTTGTGAAAGAGACTCATCAGTGGGAGGGAACATTAGTGGAGAAGTATATACTGCATCAATTTATTAGGACAGCTGCATCTCAAAGATGGTTCCCTCCTTGCACAGCACATGGCTTATAAAGATCCTCTGGGATGAAGATTGCAGTAGAATTATCTTGAATTATATGTTCCATCCTGTAAGCATCAGGGGAGGGGGAAGCCCCTTCCCACCTTCCTTCTTTCTCTGTTCTCTCTGGGAGCTGACCACCCTGACAGCCTCTGGCTCCTAGGTAGAAAGGGCAATGGCAGGTGCCATGATGAGGGAGCAACTGCCTTGACTCTGCTCTTGGAAGCAGATACCTGACTGACCCCCTAAATAAACAAAGAAATAGAGAAGCTGCCTGCTACCTCCTCACCAATTCCCGAGATTCTTGCACAGAAGAGTTTTCCTAGAAGCACAGGAATTTAGGTTTAGAACATGAAGAGAATGCCAAGGTCATCTAGTCAAACACTTTCTTTTATAGAGCAGAAAATTAAGGCTAAATAAAAATTTTATCCAAAATCGTGGAAGTATATCAAGTGATAGAGATGGGACTTAAATCCAGGGCTCTTGAATCCAAACCCAGTGTTCTCGCTAACTAGGAAGGACTTCCTTACAACATGAGCACAATCTCTCAACTACACAGATGGAACGCAGTCAAGTGCAGAGGAATCGAGTTAAAATATAATCAGGATATTGATATCAGAAATTATGTAGATAGTTTTCCATATGTTTAACTATTCTGGAGTTCCTAGTATAAATCCCATTTAGTCACAATGTATAATCTTTGTGACCTATTATTGTAGTCTCCTAGCTAGTATTTTATTTAGGATTTTTTTGTATCCATATTCATTAATGAAATTGCTCTATAATTTTCTTTTTCTCTTTTTTCCCTTCCTGGTTTAGGTATCAGCAAGCACCATGTTTGTTTCATAAAAGGGGTTTGGTAGGACTCCTTCTTTACCTATTATTTAAAAAATGTATTTATTATTGGAATTCATTGATCTTTAAATGTTTGGCAGAATTCACTCATAAATCCATCTGGTGCTGATGTTTTTTTTTCTAAAGAAGTTCATTTGTGGTCTGTTTAGTTTCTTTTTCTAAAATAGATTTATTTAGATATTTTGTGTCCTCTAATAGTTTAGACAGTTTATATTTTTGTAAATATTCCTCCATTTCACTTACCTTGTTAAATCTGTTGGCATATAATTGGACAAAATTACATTTAATAATTGCTTTGATTTCATCTTCAATGGTGGTACATTCACCCTTTTCATTTTTAATAATAGTAATTTGGTTTACTTCTCTCTTTTTAAAACCATATAAACCAATGGTTTATCTATTTTGTTGATTTTTTCACAGAACCAACTCCTAGTTTTATTTATTAATTCAATGATTTTCCTAGAAAAATAAATTAAAATATAATAGAACAAAGATAATACTAATACGTAGTTTTCAAAGTCTATATGTGGCCTCCCAGCAATCCCTTTAAGGATTTAGTGGGCCCCATTTCTACTTGATTTTGACACCATTGGACTGGAGAATCAAAGCTTATTTATAATTTTCCAGAGTATAAAGAAACAGAATCACTTCACATATTTGTTGAAGAACTCATTGTGGTAGGTGCTAAAAAGAGTAACAGAAATATTAAAACATGTGATCTTTGCCCTCAAGGAGTTCATAATCTAATTGTACAGAGTAGACTTGATCCACAAGAAGGATCAAAGACTATAAGATAATATATAATTAAGAACTTAATTATGTGGTATAGACTATAACTGGTAAGAAGTTATAGTATTACAAGATCTCAGCTTTGGAAAGGACTCAGAAATCATCTAATTCAATCTATATATGAACCAGAAGTTGGCAAGGAAGAGACAATTGTGAAATCAACTGATGGGACTCGAATTTGGCTCTGAAAGTTGAGTAGTTCCTTCTTTAGTAGTTCCTTCTGATGAAAAGGTGATGGACCTAAAATTTTCATGATATGACATGTACAGAGTGTCCCAAAAGTCTTAGTGAAGTTGTAAGCCTTAATAATTTCAAAAATAAAATGCTACAAACTTTTTAAAATGATGTTTTAAAGATTAACTATTTTACATTTTAAAATATTGATATGTTTCTTATGACCATCATCTTGTATAATACATTGTTCTAGTGAATTTTATAATTTTGTAAAAACTTTCATTAGTTGTGTTCAATGAAAGGATTATATTTGTATTCTTAGCCTTAAGAACATTCAAAGAATGAAGTTACAATTCATATAAGACAGTTTTTAGATGACCTTACAAGAAAAAGTTTAATGGAGATAGATCAAAGTGACCAAGGTGGCCATCCAAGAAAATGTTCTCTACCAATCCACAAATCTGAAAAAGTTTTATCCAGAAACTGTTGTACATGCAATGTATAATGATATAGTATCCCTCTTTGTTAAAATTAAAATTCAAAATTATCATAAATTCCAAATAAGTGTAAAACAAATCTAAATAATAATTAACCTTTTATTTTTATAGGTTTGTAGAAAAAATACATTTCTGAAGTTATTAAAGTGTAAAATTGCACTAATACTTTGAGGACATGTTGTCTTTTCATACATGGCCAACATTGGGAATTTATTTTGCTTAGCTATGCATATCTGTTAAAAATATTTTGGTTTTTCCTTATTTGGATGGAGAAGAAGGGTGAAAAGAGAGGAGAGGTAGCAGTAGAGCTGTTCTTCCCCTCTAAAAAAAGAAAAACATTTTGACAAAATTTAGCAAATGCACAGAAGATAGCTCCAGAAGGAATGATAAACAGGAAAATAGTTTATTATGTACTTAAAAGCTAAATGAAAGCTATGTGTAACATTTATAACTTGACATATAATCCTTTTTTCAGTTCTACCTGATATATGGCACTTGTTAATTCCAAAATTTTAAATATATATATAAACAAATATTAAATGTATAACATATTTATCATACATGATATATTTATTTAAATAGCTCACATATAAATAAATATATTATATATTTAGATAAATATATTACATATATGTTAAATACATATATAGCTAAATATATATTTAAGTCAAGTAGAATTTTAATAGGTGTTTAGGAGAAGGGAGGACATTTCAGGCTGAGGGAATGGTGGTGCCTCTTTGCACCTTCCATTCATTGTTCCTAAGAATTAGTCACTGAGTCCAGGTAGAAAAAGTCTAATCCTTTTTTCACAGAACTTGGAAAGAACGTGACAATTATATTTCAGCTCTCTAGGCCAAACATTCCTGGTTTATTCAATCAGTCTTCAGATGCATTCTATATTAAAGATCAATTGATCTGATTTTCCAGATCATGGTCTCCAGGTGTTTCACTATTTTGGTTGCTCTTCTTTGGATATTTTCCAGCTTCTTAATGGTCTTTCTAAAATTTGCACACAGGATTACATGGGCCATACAACTGATATGATGTGACCAGAATAGAATATGGTGTGCCTCTACTTTCCATTACTCCCATCCATTGAAAAAAATGAAAAGAAAAATGTGATCTTTGTAATAAATATATATATATATAATCAAGTAAAATGAATTCCTGCATTGCCTACATCAAAAAAAAAATGTCTCAATCTGCAGCTTGAGTCTGTTACATCTCTTGTCAGGTGTGAGGTATATTTTACCATCTAGTCATTTATAGAACTGTTCTAACCAGTTTTTGAAATTAAATTTTTTTGGATTAAGAAAAATTTATTTTCATCCTTCCTACTACTCCCCATCCATTGAAAAAATAGAAGGAAGAACATTTCTCTTGTAAGAAGTATGCATAGTCTAGTAGACTGATGGAGGAATGACTAATTCCACCTAGTACCTTGGACAGCACCTTGATGATAGGAGAGGAGTGGCCTCCACAGAGGTGACATTTAGTGGGCTGCCTTCCTATGCTGGGAGATCATGGTATGACTCCGAGGTTGGTGTGATCAGCCAATTGGAGTGAGGGAATATGTTCCAGACTGCTTTCTTCAGTGATTGTTAATTGTGGAATTTGTGTCTAACCCAGTCACATTTATTCTTCACTCATTTTAGTCTCACTACATTCCCTCCTACTACTGTGCAAGCCCCCAGTCTCCTCTCTTTTTCTGTCATCTTTTGTAACCCCTCAGGACATTTTTTTAATTTTTATTTTGAACATTTTCCTCTAGTTACATTTTTCATGTTCTTTCCCTCTCCCTCAAGCCCCCCAAACCCCCTTAGCTGACACACAATTCCACTGGGTTTTACATGCATCATTGATCAAGACCTAATTCCATATTATTATAGTTGGACTAGTTATCATTTAGTGTCTACATCCCCAATAATATCCCCATCAGCCCATGTGTTTAAGCAGTTGTTTTTCTTCTGTGTTTCTCCTCCCACAGTGCTTCCTCTGAATGTGGCTAGTTTTCTTTCTCATAAAGGACATATTTTTAAAGTTATTAACATTAAATAAAAAGGAAGGTAAAAAAAGTATGTTTCAGTTGGAATTCAGACTCCATCAGTTCTTTCTCTGGAGGAATATAGTATTTTTTCATCATAAGTCCTTAGGGATTGTCCTGTATCCTTGTATTGCTGACAATAGCTAAGTCATTCATAGTTGATCAACATACAATATTGCTGTTACTGTGTACAACGTTCTCCTGGTTCTGCTCACTTCACTTTGCATCAGGTCGTGCAAGTCTTCTCAAGTTTTTCTTTTCTTTTTTTTCTTTCTTTTTTTTTAAACCCTTACCTTCCGTCTTAGAGTCAATACTTTTTATTGACTCCAAGGCAGAAGAGTGGTAAAGGCTAGGCAATGGGGGTCAAGTGACTTGCCCAGAGTCACACAGCTGGGAAGTGTCTGAGGCCAGATTTGAACCTAGGACTTCCCATCTCTAGGCCTGGCTCTCAAACCACTGAGCTACCCAGCTGTCCCCTTCTCAGGTTTTTCTAAAAGCATCCTGCTTATCATATCTTATAGCACAATAATATTCCACAACAATTATATATCACAACTTGTTTAGCCATTCCTCAGTCAATGGGCATCCCCTCAGTTTCTAATTCTTTGCCATCACAAAAAAGTTACTATAAAATTTTTTGTATATATAGGTCCTTTTCCTTTTGTCTCTTTGAAGTACAAAACTAAAAGTAACATTGTTGATTCAGAGGCTAAGCACAGTTTTATAGCCCTTTGGGCAGAGTTAAAACACATAATCTAATCTCAATTTAGTCACCCAGAGGAGTAGCTGTGCAGATACCATTGGGAAATTCCCTTCCATCTCTACTCCTACTGTATACCCATTATTTGCCTAGCACATACACCCCTTAGAGGACAGGCTCTGTTCTCTTGAAGTAACCTTCAATGAATCAGAGCACAGTGCCTCTGTGGGTCAGAACTCTGCCCTCCCCCTTTCCATTTGGATATGACAGAATAAATATCACAGGATGAGCAAGCATGGATAGATTACAACCTTCATCACAAATGTCATTAAATTATGTCCTCTCCAAACCCAAACCCATCCATCTTTGAACTTTGATATTTTTGTCTAGAAGCCAATCATCCTTCTAGACACTCAGATTCACAACTTACATGTTATTCCCAACTCCTTACTTTCATTCACTGCACCCATCCAAGCAGTAGCCAAATCTAGTTTCTCTCCAAAACATCTCATATCTACTCCCTTCTCTTGCACAGCTACCACATAGTCCAGGTCCTCTTGTCTGGATTATTGTGATAATCTTCTAATTGGTCACCCTACCTCAAGTCTCCCACCATTCCACATGGTTTGCAAAGTCATTTTCCTGATTGACATATAAATCCTTTTCCAATCTTACTTCAATCTACCTTTTCAGTCTCATTAGGCTACCCTACCCTTCCTTCACTCATCAAATTCACCTTTTGGCCATTCCTCATACTCCTACAAAAACATTCCTAGAAAATTGAATTAAGAATATTCACCAACAAATATTTATTAAGAACTTACTGGGGCAGCTGGGTAGCTCAGTGGAGTGAGAGTCAGGCCTAGAGACAGGAGGTCCTAGGTTCAAACCCAGCCTCAGCCACTTCCCAGCTGTGTGACCCTGGGCAAGTCACTTGACCCCCATTGCCCACCCTTACCAATCTTCCACCTATGAGACAATACACCGAAGTACAAGGGTTTAAAAAAAAAAAGAACTTACTATTTGCTGAGTACTGTGCTAAAATAAGATGCCAGGTCAAAGGATATGAATAAGCAGTTTTCAGTGAAAGAAATCAAAGCTATCAATAATCATATGAAAAAGCATTCTAAATCTCTCTTGATTTTACAGGTCACTTTTTTCATTTGGGTAAAGCAAACAGAGAAACACAGATCTTATGGGAAAAAAATTGCCCTATTCTCTGACCTATTGTTTAATTATTGCATTACATATATGGAAGAAAAAAGTTTCTATAAATGAGAAATGTATTTGTTGATCTAGTTCAAAATAACTGAATAACTAACAATTATTATTTGCAAATCCTTTCTATTACTTTGGGCATACATGATGATTAAAAAAATTAATCAATCACATTGCTTCCAAAAAGAAAAAAGATTTTCATATTTAATAAATAAAAATTTAAACTAATTAAAAAGTTAATATTTGAATATTTGATAATTTCTAATCAAAAAAGATAATTTTAGCTTATCTTTTTAGATATTTATTTTTGTGATTACTTTGTAAAGAATATAATATTTAGTAGAGTGGTACTTGTATAAAATTTATAGACATATATATTTTAGGGTTACATGATCAAATGGGGTACATGACAAGAAAGGTTTAGAAGTCTTGTAGTAAGGACGGGGCAATTGTTAATTTGATTTTGATGAAAGTAGAAGGAAGAATACCTACAAAGGTATCAGCAGTGGTGAATTGCTTTGAGTAACCTGCAGGGACTCAGAGACCCTTCTGGGAGTCAATTATCTTCCAGGCTGCAGATTTAGCTCCTGAGTTGATAATTACCAGCAGGGAGCCAAGAAAAATTCTCAGTCTCCCACCCATCCAATTTTAGTGACAAAAGAGGTCAAATTCTGTAAGCAAAAACCACAAACCATGTCTACATGAAGCCATCGGATCAAACATTTTGACCAAATGGGCAAGCCGTGCAGTTCAACAACTAATTTGGCTGATTTTCTCCACTCTATTGACCAATCTCCCTCAGATACCTCATCGTGGCATGGAGGTGACCTCTGGTCCTCAGAGGGTATGCCATTGGTGTGCAACGTCTGTTAGGTTCTTCTACCAAGCTGGAAAGGTTTTGAGCATGGGCCATTGATCATGGTGACTGTGCAAAGCAGCCTAATAAAGTATAGAAGAACTCATCATAAAGTTGGCCAAAGGGTGGTGATGTTTTTTTGTCTATAACTCACAGTGACCACCATGGAGGTTGCCATGAGTTGGCGAAGAATTGGGGGTTCTTCCAGTATTGACATCTTATTTTGCTGAAGTCAACAAGTATTTCTTTTCTTTTATTTTTATTTTAAAAATCTTTACCTTCCATCTTAAAATCAATACTGAGTATTAGTTCCAAGGCAGAAGAGCGGCAATAGCTAGGCAATTGGGGTTCAGTGATTTGTCCAGGTTCACACAGCTAAGAAGTGTCTGAGGTCACATTTGAACCCAGGACCTCTTGTCTTTGTGGCTGGCTCTCTATCTACCAAGTCTCCTATCTGCCCCTTAACAAGTATTTATTAAGCATTTACTAAGTACCAGGCACTGTGCTAAATTCTGGGAATAGAAGGCAAAAACAGTCCCTGCTCTGGAGGGGCTCATGATCTAATCTAGGAGACAGCCTGCAAACAGATATGTCTAAACAAGATCCAGACAAGATAACTTGAAGGGACTCTCAGAGGGAAGGCACGAGCACTGACGAGAGAGCAGCAAAGACTACTTGCAGAAGATGGGATTTTTTTAGCTGAGATTTTAAGAAAATCTGAAAAGCTCAGAAACAGAGGGGGAGAATTCTGGGCATGAGGGACAGCCAGTGAAAAGGCACTGAGTCAGGAGACTGAGAAACAGCAGAGTCCTGGACCATGAATCACACTGAGTACATGGAGGGGACTAAACTGTATAGAACCTGGAGAGGAAGAGGCTTGATCAGGCAAAAACTGTTTATTGGGTTTATTTGTTTGTTTGTTTTGGTGTTGGCCCCCAGATAACCACAGAGTAAATGGACAGAAAATAACCAAGGACACTAAAGCAGACAAAAGCAAAAGCCAGAGGATTAGTGTCACCCTTCATCTTCCAGATGGGGAGAAGGAGGCTCAGTGAAATGAAATCGTTTGCCCTAAGGCACATATAGCAAGTTAGTGGCAAAGGTAAGACGGGGACCCAGGCTTTCTGATTCCTGATCTAGTCAGTACTTTTCTTTTCTGTTGCCCCCCCCCCCGCCTTTAAGTACTCATGATGAAATAGGGCACTGGATCACAGCTCCAGAGCTGAAAGGGGTTTCAGAGACCGGCTAGTCCAACACGTTCATTGGACAGATAAAGAAACTGAGGCACAGGATAGCTAAATAACTTGTCCACGATCACACAAAGAACAAGTATCAGAAGCAGGATTTGAACCCAGTTCTTCTGACTCCAGAACTGGTACTCTTTCTCCTGTGCCAACCTGACTTTCAATACTCATCTCTGCTAAATAAAAAAAAGATGGCATGTAAGACAATACGAACTGGCACGTATACTCTCCATGTGTATTGCCTTAATAAATAAATACTAATGACAGTTATCTGTTTCCAGGAGTGAGCTCAAAGGCAGAAGACTCTTAGCTTTCAAAAATTCCAGCATAAAATATCAATAATATGGAAATAGGTCTTGATCAATGGCACATGTAAAACCCAGTAGAATTGCACATTGGCTATGGGAGGGAGGTGGGAGGAAGGGAGCAAAAGAACATGAATCCTGTAATCATGGAAAACTTTTCTTAATTAATCAATTCAAAAATTAAAAAAAAATTCCAGCATGCCTTTGAGCTCCTGCCATATAAATGGCTAGGAATGATTGGGAATAATGGAAAATCTTTCCTCAAACCACTTTTTTCTTTCTTTTTTTTAAAACCCTTACCTTTTATCTTAGTAACAGCTCTAAAACAGGAGGGCAAGGGCTAGGAAAACAGGGGTAAATGACTCATCCAGGATCATAAAGCTAGGAAGTGTCTGAGGTCAAATCTGAACCCAGGTCCTCCTATCTCAAGACCTGGCTCTCTACCCACTGAGCCATCTAGCTACCTCCACCCTTTCCTTTAAAAAACATTTTTTTTAAAGGACTCACAGTGAGGCAACATTGTATAATAGCTAGAGTTAGATTCTGAGTTAGAAAGAGCTGAATTAAAATCCCATCTCTGAAACATAAAAACTACATGGCTCTGGGCAAGTTGATTAATCTCTCAATGTCCTGGACTACTCTCAGGCTAGAGTGAATGGAATAGTTGGCAATATGCATTAATAGAAGAACATGAACTTGCATCTATAAAATGGAGATAAATACTCAGAATCACTATAAAAACCAAATGAGGTAAGGGAAGTAAAATGACTTGACAACCACACATTTAAAAAAACAAAAACCTTCACGTAGAGAAAGAGAACTGGTATTATTACAGGGGCGCCCCCATCTGCTCCCCCTGGTTCCCTAGGAGGAAGACCTGGTCAAGAGTTACTAAATTCAGACATTCACTCCAAGATCAGACTCATTCTGCTTCCACGTGTTGGTACAACACATCTCATGAAGCCTGGTAGTGAGACTCTCCAGAGTCCCTCAGGTAGGGGAGAAGAGAGGCAAAGACCCAGCACCCAACATAGTAACTACATTTCTCCCAATAGGGAATCCAGTAATATTGACTGAATCCAACATGGTAACCTGTACCTCTAATCCTACTACCAGAGAGGCTGTAGTTAGAGGATCTCTTTAGCTTGGGAGTGATGAGCTACAGTGGGCTAAGTTGCTAAAGTATCCTCAATAAATTCAGCATCAGCTTCCAGGAGCAGGGAGCTACCATGTTGCTTAAGGAGGGCCCAATTGGGGTCAGCTAAGTGGCTCAGTGGATAGAGAGCCAGGCCTGGAGAAAGGATATCCTGGGTTCAAACATTTCCTAGCTGTTTGACCCTGGGCAAGTCACTTAACCTCATTTGCCTATACTTTACCACTCTTCTACCTTGGAACTGTGAACAAGAATTTAAATATTTCTAGGCTATAAGTTTGGGGGCTTCTAGATTCCATGTTGACAGAACCAATATTTAGTAGTATCAATTCTAAGACAGAAGGTAAGAGTTTTTTAAAAGAACAACAACAACAAAAAAAAAAAAACCAAGGAAGGGCCCAAATGGCATAGGTCAAAATGTGGAGAAGATCAAAATTAATGCTGATCAGAATAGAGTAGCCTCTTGAACCGCCAGCCTGGGAGAGAGAAGAAAAACCCGTCTCCCAAAAAACCAACCACACAAACAAAATGGTTAAACTGAACCTAATTTTCTCCTTTCCCTTTTCCCCTCCACCTCCTAGAAACCCTCTGAGGGCTTCCCCCAATGGGTTTGCCCCCATCCTGCTCTCTGTTCCATGACTAAGTCAATCGGATGAATATACAGAAAGGCTCATATGTCGTTATAGTATATTTATTTTTACTTTCATGTAAAAACTTTCATAGGATTTTCCCCCTTGGATTTGAAGTGTTCAAAGCTCACTCCCCATTCTAAAGACGGTTTTGTTTTTGGAAAGCCTGAGAAATATCCCTTCAGCTATATTTGAGATGTGAGAGAGTAAAAAGAAAAAAAAAACTTTCAGCTTAAAAAAATTTCAGACATTTTTTACTAAAGCCATAAATCAACAGTGGTTGAATTAAAACAGCTCAAGCTTGGCTTGTGTTTAGACCTCTGTGAGGTCTTTGGCTAAGCTTGAAGTAAAAAAAAAAAATGGATTAAAAAAAAATTACTTCTGAGCATGTCCAATTGGAATCCGATTAAATCTGTAGTCGAGTTTAATCAACCTCAGTCCTCCTAGACAATAATCTCCCCTAAATTCGTGTCTACAGTACATTTCTTCTTTGTGTTGGCCTGATTTTTTTCCCTCTTCTTAGACACCCACCAAGACTAAAGTGGGAAAATGGAATTTGTTTTGAGAAAACACAGTCAGCCATCTAGAAGGTGTGGCCTACTCTGAGACATTGGGAAGTTGATGTCAGAGGTAGTATGGGATAGTAGATAGGAAGTCACAAAGACCTGGGTGACCTTGGGTGAGTCACTTAACTTTAGCCTTGGTTTTCTCATCTTCAAAAAGGGGATAATGCCATCTGTAATACTTAGTTCACAAAGTTGTGAGGCTCAAATGAAATTTTATTGTGTATAAAGTACTGTGCAAATTTTGTGTATAAAGTGTATAAATTGTGTATAAAGTCCTGTGCAAATTTTAATTAGAACTGATGTTTATATAGTATTTTAAGTCCTTGATATTAACTTATTTGAGGATACTGGTCTTCCGTATTATAAAGCTCTTTTCCATAGAAGGAAGTGTAGTGATTCAATTCTCTAGAGTCTTAATGAGTTCAGACCAGGACTGAAAGTCAGCAAAATGAGAGAACGTGGGTCTTCCCTTTTCTACCATAGGTGAGACCAATCAGAAACATCTGTGGCACTTTGAAGACTCTGAAAGCCAAAACTCAAACAAAAGCATTTTGGGATGATTTATAAAGGCTAAGCCCACATAAAGCCTCTGACTTAGAGCTTTCGGCCATCCATTTAAATAAAAAATAGAACTATCAGGGCGAGCATCACCCAGACTTCTCAAATGAATCAATTAGAGGGATGAACTAGGTGTGGACAAGGACTAGACATCTCCATTGAATCAATGGAGCAATAGAGCAATCTAAGGTATTGGAGTTGGGAGAAGTCCTCGTAAGCCATTGGATCCAATGGAACAACACACCTCAGGATATGTTGGTATTGGCAGAGGTGATTCAGTTACACCCTGTGGGTATTCTGTAAAACAGCGAGCCAGCCCAGAACCCAGGCATTCAATCCTCTGCCAGCATAGGGAAGAGCCATTCCAGACAGACCTCAAGCCTCTGAGAGGGAATCACTTGGAGAGGGGAAAAACTGAAACTCATCTTCTTTATATTATCCCCCTTCCCTTGACCAGAAGAGGATCTTGTGAAATATGAAAGGTCCAAAAGATGTGGACTACTCATGAGTGTCCTAATAGCATCCCAAGAATTGCCAGTCCCAGTACGGGGAACCTTCAAGAATCTATAAAGGAGCCCAGAAGAATCCTAAGAGAACTTTATAAGAAAGGAATTCTCTTTTTTAGAGTTTTTTTTTAGGGGCTGGCATTCTTGTAGGGGAATAAAGGATGGTAGGTTTGGAGCAAGAAGGGACCTCAGAGCTCCATCTAGTTTCACCACCATTCCCATCTTTATTTAAATGGCTTGTCCAAAATCACACAGGTGGCAAATGGCAGCACTAGGACTTAAAAGTAGGACTTCTGAAGCCACCCTACTGATCCTTGCTCTACTATTAGTGCTGTCTCCCCTTTTCCAGCTCTCCTTATACCTCTACTGGTAAAGTGGACACTTCTTTTCCCCGCTTTACTCTTAGCATTCCGAAGCAAATAGGAATTCCTCTCCTACTTCCATGGAAGAGGGTAGGCAGAAGAGGACCCCCTGCCAATCCAATCCTACCCAACATGGAGATATAGCACGCTTGCTATGTGTTAGTTGGCTAGTGCTGGGGATTAATTAACCCCTGCTTTCATAAAATTTACATTCTTCTGACTGTGCTTGAAATGCTCTCTCTGCTTAGCAACTCCTCTTGGCTTCCTTCAAATCCTAACTAAGATTTCATCTTCTACAAGAAACCTTTTCCAATCCTTAATATTAGTGCCTTTCCTCTATTATCTACAATTTATACTGTATCTATCTTGTTTGTAGTTATTTGCATGTTGTCCTCCCCAATAGACTTTGAGCTCCTTGAGATCAGGGGCTTAGCACAGGTGCCTGATATATAATAGGTACTTAATAAATGTTTTTCGATGACTTTTGTCCTACTCACTTGCCATAGCTTTGGGTGGTTGTGGGGGCTGAAGAACTATGGTGATGAGAAGGGATTTCTGCCACATATAAAGGAGTTTCTTAAAGCAGATGTTTAAATGGAGGGTGGCTGGTTCATTTAGTCCATTTAACAGATGGATTAACAGATTTATTCATATGTACATTGCCAAAAATCCATTTACAATTCTATCACTATGCTTCACCTTCAGCCCTTGCAGCAACCTTCTCCAATTGGTGAGTTTCTCTGAGAGCTTCCATTTTGAAAAAAAGTCCCAGACCTTTGTCTTTCAGTCTTTAGACCTTCCCACCATATTCCTCCCCAATACTTTATGTGTTGTCATCTTTCATTAGAATATGTTTCTTGAGGATTTGTATTTATATTCTAACTCCAAAACCAAGCTCCTTTTCATTTATGTAGAATATAATAAAAGCAGCTGACATTTATATAGTTCTTAAAATTTTAGAAAGGCTCACAGAATTGTGGAAAATGGACTAGCTCCAGAGATGGAGGGACTGGGTTCAAATCTGACCTTTTTTTTACTACCTTTGTAACTATCAACAAGTTGTTTTCCCTCTCTGGACCTCAGTTTCCCCATCTGTAAAATAAGAGAATTTGATTTGATGTTTCCTTTCCAGCTTTAAGTCTACAATCCTCAAAAATATTGTGGCATACAAAAATAAGATGGAACTGGGTTTCATCAGAGTAGACAGTATGTATCAGAAACAGGACTTGAACCAAGTCTTCCTGATACCACAGCCAGCTCCCTATCCACTATGCTATTCTGCCTCCCATGAATTATGAACTATGGATATGTTGATTATCCCCATTTTATTGATGAGAAACCTAAAGCTCAGAAAGTGACATAGCCATGGTCTCATGGCACCCAAATGACTGGGTCAATATTTGAACCCAGGTTTTACCTGGCTCCAAATCCATCAGGTCTTTCCTCTATCTCTCTGATTTTCACCTTTGTTCCAACCCATCCTTTCTCTGTGCTTGAGTGTGTGTGTGTGTGTGTGTGTGTGTGTGTGTGTGTGTGTGTGTGTGTGTGTGTGTGTGTGTGTTGGGGTATTCTCAAAAGAGTGAAATAAAGTTCAGGTGGCTTTAAATCATAGATTAATCATGGAAGTGTCAAATCCCTTTCAGATCACATTTATATGGTGCCATTCTTAGAGCAGGAGGAAAAGCAACTTGAGAGTAGAGTCAAAATGGGGGCTTAAACGTCAGGGCTGGAGAGAACAAGGGATACCTCTTTACTCTAGCAGATGGCAGCAAGGGAAGATCAAAGTTGCCTTCAGGGTGGGCCACTAATCCTTTAGCTCTGGGCTTTGGGGATGCTTTGCCTAAAAGGGGGGGGGGTGAGGAGAGGAAATTCAAGCAAATTTAGTCTCTGCGATCTAGCTAAAGGTAGAGTTTAGATAAGGACCCAGGGGAAATTGCAGGATTTACAAGAAAAGTTGAGGACAAGACTGTGAACAACGGGACTTAGAGGAAAAGAAATAAATCGAGAATACACACACACACACACACACACACACACACACACTCAGTTCAACCATTTTGACTAAAGAGATTGGTTAATTCAAGCAAATAATTATCTTGACTGATTTTGGGGGGGTTAAACCGACTGGGCTTTGATCCATCAGCCCAATAGACGCCATCCCAGTGGGAATGGAGGACACCAAGTAGTAGAACCTCCTTCTGGGGCATATAGATGCAGAGTAAAGAGCCAGGTCCGAATGCCGGATTCACAAGAGGGGATAAGCAGCAGAGCAAGCCAGGAGACTCATAACATAGCTCACAAGGCACATTTGTTTAGTGTCTTTAAAGTTTGCAAAGCAAAATCACATAGAACACAGACTTGGGTCCCCTCATCTCTTTTCCCACCCCCACAAATTTCCCTGATTCTACCACTAGAAGAAGCCAAGAGCCTAGAGCTCTCCCATAAGTGGAGAGATTCTTGCCACACGCGTGAGGGTCTCCACGTTGGAATCTGGTTCATCAGTCCTCACCCCGTATTGGGGTCAGGGGAATATGTAAAAAGCTGGAAGTCGAGTTGCCCAGCCCAACTTGATGCCCAGTTCTTCTCTCATTTTTAGACCACATCCACTGCTCTCTCCCTGAGTCCAACCAGCTTTGCCATGGATCCCAAGCTCCATACACAGATTCTCCCAAAACGACTTTTCCTCCCTAACCTCATGTGAACTCGGCTCCAGAATGCACGACACTCTCCCTCTTTAATCTTACTCAAATGCAAACCCCTGTGACCTATGGCCCAGAGCCCAGCTCTGGGCTTACTCAGATCAGGTTCAGTCTTGGAGTCAGCCCCCAAATATCATCTCTCTGGTTCTTTTAGTCCCCATCCAGAATTGCCTCTAGGAAATCTCAGAACGTGGTTCAAACATAGTTCATGTCTAGGTCTCCCCAGATGTGAGTAAAAGAGACCCAGCTGCTCTACAAGCACTCGAGTTAATACAGCGAGGTCACAATTAATGCAAGTTCAAATGATGTGAAACTTGATTCAATGCCAATTATAAAATGATACTAGGTTGAATTTAATTTGAGCCAAAATTTAATGAATGCAACGTGTGAGCTAGTCGGCGATCTTAACACAACTCTGTGTCATCAGTCTGCACTTGCCCACTGTTGTGTGTGGAGGTGATAGGATGCCGTATTCCATATTATCATTTTTTTTTAAAGAGTCCTTTCACAAAATGGACCAAAAAAGTTAAAGATTTCAGATGGAAGTTCAAAAAAGTTCAGTTCAAAAAAGAAGAGATTTGCTATTACATTAGGACAAAAATTTATTGCCTTTGATTGTGGTTGTGTTAACTTTAAAATAGGACAAGATGTTGGAATGCCTGAATCTGTGATATGGGATATTATAAAACATGCAGATAAAATAAAAGACAAAGACAAGGTTGCCCCAGCTTTTTGTGGTTTGTAAATAATTAGAAGGAATAGAAGTGTCTGCCTTTGGCATGGTTCAGTCATTTCAGTTGTGTCTGACTCTTCATGGCCCCATTTGGGGGTTTTCTTAGCAAAGATCCTAGAGCGGTTTGCCATTTCCTTCTCCAGCTCATATTACAGATGAGGAAACTGAGGCAAAGAGAGTAAAGTGACTTGCCTAGGGTCACACAGCTAGTGTCTGAAATCAGATTTAAACTTGGATCTTTCTGGCACTACACCCAGCACTCTATTCTCTATGTAATCTAGTTGATTAAAATGGAACATCTTTTGACTTTATGTATATAAATAAAATAAAATGCAGAAATAAAAACGGCATGCCCCTTAATAGAACAGCCATTTAGGCAAAAGCTTCAAGTTTATTTAAGAGGATAAAAGAAGATGGAAATGAAGTGGAGAATGAAGAAATTTTTACTTCAAGTGTTGATTGTTGGATCACTTTCAATTGTATAATATTAAAATTACTAGAGAGGCTACAGATCTGATGAGAATGCAACAGCCAACTATCCTGAAAGTTTGAAGAAAATGATCAAAGAATGTGGACACACTGATCAATATATTTTTCAGGTGAATGAAACAATTATTCGGGGAAAGTGTGCCTTAGAAATTGCATTTCTAAGAAAGAAAAAAAAACTCAACCTGAATTTGAAGTGTGTAAGAATCAATCCTGGCATTTTTATTGTGAGATAATGCTGAAGGGGATTTTAAACGAAAACCAATGCTTATTTTTCGCTATCAAAACCCTTGCTCCCTGAGAAGCTACAACCATCAATTACTTTCCGTCCTTCGATGGCCAATTAAGAAAGCAGAAGTGACTAAGGCTCTTTTCAAAAACTGGCTTTCAAATGATTTTATCAAAACTTTTGAAAAATATTGCAAGGACAGCAATACTGAATTTAGTTCAAAGCATTTTGATTTTAGATAATGTCCCAATTTATCGACTATACTTGGCTCATTGTGAGAGAATGTAAACAAGAAAATGAGTGGAGGTGTGGATAAACCTCTCTACACTTACCAGTATATGTATGAGGATTTCAAGAAAGATGACAGTTCAGTCTATACTGTTCAAATATGTTAAACAACTATCATGGCATTTTTATCATGCTGTCTGTATAGGCTTATCTTTGGGTATAATATTTAGTTATTTTTTTTTTATTTTTAGATTTTAGGTCTTGCTATCTATGCTCTTACTTGGTAATAAATTTTATTTTATCTTAGATTTTATTCAAAAAAATTTCAATTACATGTAGAAACAATTTTTGACAATTGTTTTCTGACATTTTGCAATTTAGATTCTCTCCTTCTCTCCTTCTTCCTGAAGGCAATAAATAGTTTGATATAGATTATGCCAGTGCTTTCGTGCAATTTTGTAATATATTTTAAATAAATGTTTCTTATCCCTTGCTGTTATATTACATTAACAGATAAAAAGGGGGCAGCTGTGTGGCTCAGTGAATTTGGATAGGGGAGATCCTAGGTTCAAATCTGGTCTCAAGACCCTTCTTAGCTGTGTGACCCTGGGCAAGTCACTTAATCCCTATTGCCTACCCCTACCATTCTTCTGCCTTGGAACCAGTACAAAGTATTGATTCTCAGAAGGAAGGTAAGAGTTTCAAAATAAAATAAAATAAACAGATTAAAAACCTTATTTTAAAAAATTTTCATTGTATATTTCCATTAGGCTAGAAACAATTGGCATATTTTATATGCAATATAACTTTGAATCATGTGAATTCAAATAATATGACCACTTTGGATAGGATTCATTATTCACCCTAATCAGAATCTGGCTGTACTGGACATTGGATAGAGGACAGTTTTTATATCTCACTGAAAATGTGGAAAACAAATAAAAAACCTCAAAGTAAAAGATAAAAAAATAAATCTTCCTTTCCTGACTGTTGTCTCATTTTTTTTCTATAGAGTCCCCAAGATTCATAGCACCACAATGTGATTTAGATTCTTCCTGGAAGGGGTACAAACTTGGGAATGTTTTCCATTCCCAACAATTCCAATAGTCTAATAAATCCTATTTTCTCTCCAGGTATAAACCACCAAACTCATTGACACTATTCTTTGAACTTAGATTTCTCCCTAGGAAGAAAAATAAACGTTGCTTGGGATTTCTAGAATGGTAACTCCCTTTTCATTGAACCTGCCTTGTTCTAACTACCTGCTGGTAACAGCAGAGAATAAAGTCCCGGTCTATTGTTTGCCCATAGTATAGTTTTAGCCTCTTTCTGCTCTTTTATCTGTAGTGACTTATGGACAGTCTCCTCCCTTGAACTGGTACTGCCCAGTTCCTCCTCCCTCTCTTTCTTTGGAGACTGAATTGAGGATCCTCTTCTCTCCAAGAGGCCAGCAATGTCAAGGAACATCTCTCTCTAGAGGTTTTGTCCCCAAATTCTCAAGGAACTTGGAACTGTCAAGAAAGAAATTATCTTTGCCAGAGAAAAAATTGCTGGGATTGGGAAGTCCAGGGCCAGGCACTCTCTCTTCTCTGGTCTTGTGGGTAAGAATCATTTCCAGCCTCAGTTTCCTAAACTATAAAGTGAGGATAATAATAGCACCTGTGTCGCAGGGTTGTTTGAAGATTAAATGAGGTAATATTTATAAAGGTACTTAGTACAATTCCTGGCATACTGTAGACTCAATATAAATACTTAGTCCTCTTGCTTCTCTCCCTCTTGTGCCTTTCCAAGTCTCTTGTTCCAGTATTGATCTCATGGTGCAAGAAGAAGTTCCCCCAAGGCAAAACCCTACAAAAATTGGGGAAGCCTAGTAATATTTGGCCAGCCATTTCTGTCCCTTCAAGTCTCTATAGTAACATCCCTGGGAAAGAGAAGACACCAGCCAGGTTTAACTTCCAGAGCTTGCATTTAGATGATCATAGCCATAAGAAACTCAGGATAACTACGCCTTCATGCCTTGACAAGGTATCAGAGTAAAATTTTTTTGAAGATAGAAAAATGAAAAAGAGATTTCTTAATTTTATTTTATTTATTTATTTATTTGTTGTTCTTGCTGGGTGGGGAAAGGGGTGTCAGAGAAGTGAAGGTTCAAAATTCAGATTAACTCCTTTTTCCCTGGGTAGAAGAGAATCAAGAAATGTTTATAAACAAACTGAATATTTATTGTTAGAAAGGGCTGACGACCATGGGGAAATTCAACCTATATGAGACAGGAAAAATGGGAGCTGTTTCCAGACCAGTGCTGCTTCTTCTTCTTTTTCTTTCTTTCTTTTTTTTTTAAAGCCCTTTACTTCCATTTTAGAAGCCATACTAAGTATTGGCTGCAAAGCAGAAGAGTGGTAAGGGCTAGGTAATAGAGATTAAATGACTTGCCCAGGGTCACAGAGTTGGGAAGTGTTTGAGGTCAAATTTGAACCCAAGGACCTCTCATCTCCAAGCCTGGCTCTCAACCCACTGAGCCACCCAGTTGGCCCCCCAGACCAGTGCTTCTTAAGGCTGGCCTGAGGATCCTTCAGATGGTGTGAAGGAAATCTTTTTGCTTTTTAATGTTTTGTGTCAGTCCAGGAGACCTCATTAGCAAAGACCAAGGAGATCTACTAGAACTATTCAACAGACCACCTTTGTTTGAAGGCTTCAGGATTTCTGTATGCCTTGCCTTACTATTGTACATAAACCTGAAGTTGTTTACACAACACTGGTACAGTAATTTCGGAAGCCTAGACTCCTCATCCACTGTAATAATGCTCCATTCTTATTGGAATGCCTCCTTTGCTCTGTCCAGTAAAATATTGGCAACCTTAGTCCTCAAGCAAGTGTCTTGGGTCCCCAGATCTCAAGTCTCCCAGGAAACTTTCCATTTGGTATAAAATATGTTAGGAACCTGCTGCCACACATTTCAGATTTCAGGAATGTTTGAACCTCCAGAATCAGTTGCAGTTAGAGAGCACATTTCTTCCTATAAGTACATTTTATTCCATAAAAAGTCTTAAGCAAATGAAGGGGCTTTCTTTTTTTTTTCTCCTAATTTCAATATCATCATTACTATTTTATATTTTTTCATTTTTATTGTTATGCAAAACACACTTCCATACTGATCATTGTTGTAAGAGCAAACTCACTCCCAAAATAAAACCATAAATACACTGATGTGAAGGACGACTCCAACAGTTCTTTCTCTGGAGGTGGATAGCATTCCCTGCCATGGCTTTCAGGATTGTCCCAGATCAGTGAGAACAGCCTGATTAGTGCTGAAAATAGCCAAGTTTTCACAGATGATCATCACCAATATTGCTGTTACTGTGTATGATGTTCTTCCAGTTCTGCTCATTTTGCTCCGCATCAGTTCATGCACATCTTTCCAGTTTTTTCTGAAATAATACTGCTTATCATTTCTTATAGCACAATAGTAGTATATCACCAATATGTACCACAGTTTGTTCAGCCATTCCCCAACTGATGAATACCCAAATAAGGGGGCTTTCAAGGCAAGTTCCCTTGCTCAACCAATGGCAAAGCTCTGAAAGAGCTTCCCAGTTCCATCACTATCTGTCTGTTATACACTTATAAAGTAACATTTTTAAAATGATTGTCAAAAATTGTTTCTACAGTAAATGAAAAAGATAAAATTTAACAAATTAAAATAAAAATGAAGTAACAGTTTCTATTTAGTTTTTTGGAGTGAATTAAAGGCATGCCTGTATAACATTTCCATAAGCAAAAGTCTAACAAAAGGCTTCATAACCTTTTTTTGTGTGTCAGAACCCTCCAACCATCTGGTGAAGACTATGGACCCCTTCTCAGAATAATGTTTTAAAATGTAAAAAATGTATAAAAAGTAAATTGTACAATATTACAAAGGAAACCAATTATATTGAAAAACATTTAACAAAATAACTAAAATAAGTTTGCAGACCCTAGATTAAGGATCTCTAATATTTTCTCCCTCAACATGTCAGAGTGTAGTCCTGTTGCAGTCAATAGACACCCTGACTCTCAGTGACTCAGTTCTACTTAACTCTGTCTCAGGATCCACCAACTCTCTCCTGTTCAGCTCAACCTAGACATTCTCATGTGCCCAAGAATGTTCCCAGGAATGTGCCATCTCCGATTTATAACTTTGTTCTCTTTGCACTCACTGCCCTTTATGATATTATTTCCCCTAATGTCATGTTTTCAAGAACCAAATAAAAATGTTGACTAGAAGCATGCCAACAATCTAATTATTGAGTAAAAACATAATAGTGCTTCTAGTGTAATGATGTGGGGATTAGAACTATCTGGGCTTTCTTAAGTGTTATTTTTCATATGGAAGTCTAGATTAGTTTAAAAAGTGTTTTTTTTTTCAGAGAGGGTCAGCAATTTTCGAAAAGATCATAAGATTTAGGGGTAGAAGAGGTTTTACTTACTATCAGATACAACCTCCCCTCCCTTTATTTTAGAGAGGGAGAAACTGAAATTCAGAAAAATTAAATGATTTCCCTAAAGTTGTATAGGTAGTGAGTAGGCAAATTGGGATTCAAACCCAGGTCCACTGACTCCAAATAATAATAAAAATTGAAATGAAATGATTACATAGATGAACTCATTTGAACTTCACATCAAATCTATGAGATAAGCACTTCAGGTTTTATTAACCCCATCTTACAGATCAAGAAATGGAACCTTAGTGATTTGTTGCACAGAGAATATCAGAGGTAAGAGTTGAGCATCTTTTTTCCTGATTCTGTATCTAACAATCTATACTCTGGACCATGATGACTTTTTCTTCCTACTATAAAATGCTTCTCAGAAGCATTGTAAGATCCATAGTACTGAGAGCCAGAAGACCTGAGTTCTCATCCCAATGGTTCCCCCAATCAGAAGCTGCGTGACTTTTGGCAAGTTATTTTTTCTCTCTAGACCTCAGTTTCTTAATCTGTAAGATAGGGATAAGAATATCTAGATTGCCTTCCTCCCAGGGTTCTTGAGAGGCATAAGTGAGATAATTGGTGTCAACTTCTAATTTAATTTCAGGTTTCATTATCATTTGGAACCAGAAGACCTTGGTTTGAATTCCACGCTGGCTATTTGACCTCTGTTTGGATGGATGACCTCAAAGAATCAAAAGCTCTGATGCTTTGGCATACCTTCAAAACCAATCTTCCTTCATTAACTCTAATTAGGGCTATTTTTTTTCCTTTCAGTGGCAAAGCAGGAGTCAAAAGGGTTGGGTCTTTGGGACTATTTATCTTGCCCCTATTAGTATTCCTGACACAGACTAGGCAATCATCCTTGAAAAAGGGTGGGGACTGGGCTAAGGGGAGAAATTTCCTTGAATTGTGATTATAGAGCCAAAATAAATAAGCAGGGTTACGAGAACACTGTTAAATAGTGTATGGTAGAAACATTACATTTTTAAAAGGAGGCCACTGATGTAACTGAATGGCATCAGTACTCGCCGCTCAAATGCAAGAAATTAAAAGTCAAACACTAGCAGGACCCAAATCTCGAGAATTTTCCCCAAAATCAAATTGGTTAACTGTATGTTGGTTTGGAGGCAGAGAGGTTAAGAGCAGATTTCTTTTAAATCTAGCAACACATTTAATGCAATCTAATTTTTGAGCTAAATATGGCTATTTCACATAGAATCAGAGGATATGAAAGCTAGAAAGCAACCAACTACCACATCACTTTACAGATAGAGAAACTGAGGCCCAGTGAAGTGACACGACCTACCCTAGATCAGTCGATGAATTAGTAGCCGGGCAGGGCAGTGTACAAATATTTACCCATGATTTCTTAGCAGCAGCACTGGTTGAACAGTCAAGTGAAAATACACATGGACAACTTGTGGATCTGAAAGGAAAACTCTGGAAGATAATCTTAGCAGAAAGTCATAAGAAGAGACAGAAACAATAAATCAGCCTGGCTGAAGGTCTGAGTTTGAAGGATGCTGCTGTTAGAGCCGTCATTCACTGGCAAGTAGGAGCAGCCATTTGTCACAGCTGACAGAGCCATGAACATCCTGCCAGCTCACTCAAGCTCAGAGACACTCCTGGCTCCTTCTTTTAAAGAACATCAGGCTAGCATAGGCTTTTTTTGGGACCAACCTTTAATCAAATAGAGCAGAGAACAGCATACAGTCTATTCCATCAGAAATAGCTTTGAAATAGTACAATTTGAAATATCTTGGAGAAGGAAAAGAAAATGGAGAGAGAGATAACCAGTCCTGGCCACTAAGACTTACCCTCGAGAGTTCCTGAGCTGCCAGATATTTAAGCTGACATGTTTGTTTGGCCAATAAAAATGGTTCTATTTGTTAGTGATGGCTATGGTCTCTGAATCTATTCCTAAGAAGGATTTCAGAAAGGCCAATATTTCCTAGGAAGCCTAGTATTTAATGGGGCAAAAAAATTCCATTTTGGGGTAATTGTTATGTCACTAGCCAGGGAGTGAAGTAGGGAGAGAATTGACATGCGTGAATACTAAGACTAGGACCCAACCCATTTCTAGATGATTATCCTAACTTAGCAAAGTGTTACTAAATCTAAAGATCATTTCCCATTCCTCTTTGGGATCTGAATCTAATTAGTGAAGGCATAAAATATTGGGTTATATTCTGGTTCAAATCCTAACTCTGCTGATTACCACTTTCATGGGATAAGCAAACCCACTTGAAACCTCTCTGGACCAGTTTTCTCATCTTACATATGAGGATGTTTGGACTTAATGATCTTTAAGGTACCTATTCCTTCTGATCCTCCCTTCAAGTGGCAAATCAGATATTCTTCTCCCAAGATCCATAGTTGTTTCCTTTTTCTGTTTCTCCAGTGGTAGAACACATAAGAGAGGGCTAGAAGGAAGAACATACAAAATTAATGCAAAAATTGTCAATATATGGTCTTTTTCCTTTTTAGGAAGTTATAATATGTGCATCCTAAATTTTCTTAGTTCTGTTCTATGTGGCTACAGCTTCTATTGTTCTAACATTTTAGGCTAAATGTTGATAGCATCCAATTGGCTAATGCTTGGTGCATAAGGTTAAAATGTATTCATTTTTAAATTGGAATTTGGCTGTGTTAAGTCCTATCAAACCAAATAAGTTTCACATATGGGCCCAGTGATGGACCATATATTTGTTGTCTGATAACCAGGTGAGGTAAATTCAGAGAGGGCCACCACTTTGTCTCAGACTGTCTACTAAATTTACCAAGGGATTATAATCTATGACCAAAAAAAATCACAGATCCTTGAAGCATAGTGGAATTGACCTTTGTCTCTAAACTTCTTAGTCTCCCTTAGCATTCACAAAAGATATGGTTTTATGTATCCATCTATCTATCCATGTATTCATCTCTCTCTCAGTCTCTCTGTCTTTCTGTCTCTCTCTCTCTATCTCTATCTCTATCTAGTTATCTTTCTGTTGATCTATCTGTTTATCTGAATTTTGGACTAATGGAGTCTCAAAAAATGTTATGGGGCCCCTAAAATAAAGGAAGATATCACTTTCTTTAGCATTCATTTCACCTTTAATAGTGTACAGAAAGCCCCCACTTCTACCCAACAAAGTTTGTGCAATAATTTTATCATTTTCAGTCTTTGACCTAGACACAGAAATGCAAATCGGGGGAGGTAGCCAAATGCTCTGCCGCCTTTGCCAAACCTTTTCATTACTTCTCCTTGGCTGACTCATGTTGAATTATATCATCACAGTTGAGGTGTCCTGGTCCCCACACAGCTCCTATAGGATTTTTCAGGTGATAGAGTGCCAAAAATTGATTTGAGGGATCTCAGTGGCAATCACTAATTTAATAGAAGTAAAAGGATCTTGTAATCCCCAGTCAAAAAGCTATATGTGGAGCCAAGAACTTCACTGGGAGCAGAGATTTGTGCTACTTCATATAGATCATATTCTCCCATGATTTTTAATATCTCAAAACAATGTTTGGTATGAACAGAAAGACAGTCAAAAGAATAGATTCAATATTAGCTTCAGGGGAGTCTGCTATTTAATTCTAATAGACCTCCATAATCTATATTATTGAGATCCCCTGAATAAACACAAAACATTAAGAGGAAAGATGTTCTGCATATCACCTGGAGAACTCTCAATTCTGCCTTGAACCTGTCTGTTTGAATGACTCTCTCACTTTTCACTGTCTCATATAGTTCACATTTTTCCAATGTCATTAACTGCTCATACTAACACTTGGCACCAGTATAAAGATAATCAAAAGAATAGAATTAATCTTAGCCTGGTGGCTTCTACTGGCTTTTGCTTATTGCATGGCTCATAATAGTCCTAGGTTACACACACACACACACACACACACACACACACACACACACACACACACAGTTTAACCAGTTTTTGTCAAAGAGAGGCTTCCTAGTCATTACATCCCAGCAGATGGTAGCAGAAAGTAATTCATCGGTTATGACACCAGTGGAGACTTTCAATAGATATGGTGTAATATCCATCAGAGAACAATGTGATGACATTATTAGAAGACGTTAGTAATTCTGAAGCTTCACAAGTGTGACTTGAACCTACCACACATGCATCCTTCCTCTGTGTATGCCTATGTTCATGCCCTGCATACTTAAGCCTTAGCCACACAGATTTCAGGAATAGGTGTCATTCCACAAAAGCTCCCTGTTTATGCATGTCTTCCAGGAATTGACCCTATCGCTATGAGTATGCCCTCCACCATTTGTGGTCTGATAATCTGTGGAAAATGTATCCCCAATGGGCTTGGAAGGGTATTTTCTCCTTGCTCAATTTGCTATGATATTTGATTAACTATATTTTTCATATAAATACTGTGTGCCCTAGTTAACTGGTAAAAATAAAATATAGTAGAGGGAACTTATGATCTGTGGTTTTGAATGAGTTCTGAATTAGAGAGTGCTTTGAACTTGAGGTAGCTTTCTGGGGGCCCATATATGAAAGGGATCCCAAGTGCTACAATTGATAGCGATCACTCAATAGCCTAATGCTCACTGACAGCTCAGTCTGCCAGTGATGAGGAATACAAGAAGCCCAGAGGGAGTCACATGGATTCTCTCTCCCTTTTGCTAATTCAGCATCATAAAGAAGTCTGTCACAGTTTGAGGACTCAGAAGGTATCTTTTTATTATTTATTTATTTGTATATATTTATTTTCTATTCTATAAACTTATCGATAATAAAATATTAATAAATAATATAATAATAATGTTGTTATATTTTATTATTGTTTATTTTATATATAATATATTATTATTTATTTTATCCTTTAGTGTCCTAAACACAAAGAGTGAACTTCTACTCTGGAAATACCAAAGCAATAGCAGACACATCAGAATCCTAAGACTACTGTTTGATGTATCTCTTTTATCTCCTCAGAAGTGACTGTTACGATTAAAAATGATAAAGACTGATATAAATATATAAATTAGTAGTTTAATTAAAGCCATGCTGATAGGGATAAAATCATTAGACCATGCGCCTGTAAGAATTCAAACTGCTGCCTCAGCCATTTTTACCTTTCATCTCTTCCCGTGCCTGCTAGCTAAGAGAGCAACTCCTCACCCAGGAGATTTAACCCCTCCCTTACATCATCATACTTCCTGTTTGCCATGAGGAATCATGGGAAATGTAGTTTCCAAGTCCCTCACATGTCCATAGGAAATATATAACATACTTTTAAATGGCATCTTCCCAATTCCAAATATACAGACTGTGGGTAAAAATGGCCCACCTGGGGCCTGGGCATCCCCAAATGGAGCAGTGTTCCAAGAGACCCCCATCTGTCTAAAGTCTTAGTTCTAAAGTTCCCCTTGAGGTTTTGGTTTTATAAGATTACTCTTTTACAAAAATGAATAATATGGAAATAGGTTTTGAGTGATAACATGTATAACCCAGTGGAATTGCTTGTCAGCTCCGGGAGAGGGGAGGGAAGAGAGGAGGGAGGCAACAAGAATCACGTAACTTTGGACAACCTATGTGTAAATTAGTTATTGGAATAAAATAAAGGGAAAAAAATCAAGTTCCCCATGAAAAAAGAAAAAGCTCATAAATGCTATATTATGCCACAATAATAATAAAAGGGGTTGGGAAGATAGATATAATAGCTATATATATAAGATAAAGATATAGATTCATGCACACACATATATGGGGGGGGAACCCCTCAAAAATGTAGATCTAAATTTCTGCCCAAGCTAACCCAATATTGGAGACCTCAGGGCCCTTCTGGGAAAGGGCAACAGTCTCACTAAGACAGTGCTGTTGAGTCCTTCCCTTTAAAGCCAACCCAGACTGAGAACAATTCTTTAGAGCCTCTAAAATACTTTCTAAGGAACCCCTTGTTAAGAGGGACAGGTCCACAGCAGAGCAAGAATTGTCCAGGGCCTCCCTAGAAGGTCTATGGGCTATGGAGTTCCTTCCTTCAGTGTGGTCATCCTCCAGGAACTCCTTGCCTTCCTTTCTTCCATTGCCACCCCTCCAAGTCTTCCTATGAGACCTCTTTTTTAGGCAATTGCCTTGAGTCTGGATTCTTGTCCTTTGGTTCTCTCTAATCTCTTGATTCAGTAGTGAATCATCTGTAAGAGCAGGCTCAGGCCAGTTATTTAGAAAGCAAAAAACTTTTTCACCCCAACCTGGGGAGGGGGTGGGTGGGAGGTCCTCCCTGTCCATAGATAGGCGGATTATAGATACCCAGCAAAGTAGCAGAGTCCAGCTTTAACTAGCTTAAAAGAGAATTTTATTCAAGGATTTATGCTTCTGTTCTTTATCACTAAGCTCTGCTTTTCTTATCCCAGGTCTTTCTTTGGCTAGCTGTGGATTCTGGCTACCTGGGAAATCCTTTTAAGCTAACATAGTTGTCCTTAGTTTGGCCTTGGATCTGCATGACCTGGCCTGCTTTTAATCTATTTGCACATGCCCTTTTGTCCCAAAAAAGAGATATAGTATCTTCTAGGTGGTTCTTCAGGTATGAACATAAGGGTCTGGCCAGGCTCTTTCCTAACTTTCTGGTAATTCTTTCTCTGGTTCCCACACAGAGATAACTTATTTTCCAACTCTTCTTCTCCTACCCATTTATTCTTCTAGAGCCAAAAGCTCAATAAATGCTCCTTTAACTAACTGAATGAACAGAGTCTTGACCTTATTCACTCTCCTACAAACGGTTAAGAAGGATATCAACTCCCTGTTCTTTCCATCTCTTTCTTCAAGAGATGCCAAACTCTGTCTATACACAGCTAGTCAACCATAAACAGAGCTATAAATTCTGGTCAGCTCAACTCCTCAGGCTACAAAAGCAGAGATCTTTTGGGCCTGCAACATGGATCCATTGAGAAAAGAGGACTCACTTCCCTGGCCCAGGGATCTTTTAGAATCTCAACTTCATTCTCCCTTTTCTTCTTGAAATGGTCTCTTCCCTTCCAGATGTGACTGACCTGGTAAGAGATCAAAATAAATAAATCCTCCTTTTTTCCCCCTAAACATGAGAGACATTGTGATACCATGGAAAGGGAAAAGGGGACCCGGATTTGAATCCCTGCTCTGCCAGACGGAACCACGGGCAAGACATTTCATCTCTTGGGACAGAAGTTTCCTTATGTGTAAAATTGACAGGTAGAGAGAATAATGACTTCTGATGTTCCTTCTTCCTCTAAATCTATGAACTTATGATTCTTAAAGAGTCATCTTTTAACAAATGTAAACTCATAAACACTCAAATTCAAAAATATATGTTCCTACCCAAACCCCAAATCCTTCATTTTTAATCTTTATCTGACACAGCTTTTAATCTACAAGAACCCCAGTTTACTAATGTCAAATAATGGAATCTTTTGACATTATATAGAATTCCAAGACCTGGTCCTGAAGGACAATACAGAAGAAAATGAACTTTATATTTATGTTTGTTTTTTAATCATAATCTACAAGAACCCCAGTTTACTAATGTCAAATAATGG
>NC_058131.1:643279761-643294666 GCF_016433145.1 Gracilinanus agilis | reverse complement strand
AGTGAAGTTAATTCTTTGTCCTACCACATATGTGGTCTCTAAGAGATCTTATAGAACTTTTTTGGTCCAAATCTACATTCTTCTGGCTTCTCTGAACCATCCTTGATCTTGGTACATATCTAACATGCTTATTGTGGTTCTTCATTGTTCCATTCTGTTCTGGTCTAATATATTTGAGTGACAGGCTGTCATAGTATTCCCAGTGGAAGTCTTCCCATATAGTCCTTCTGAGATCCCTTCAATACTTGAAAAACCAAATATATTCAACTTCGGGAAGAACAACACTTTTGTGAGAATGGAGGCAAGGGATGGATTAGCACCCACTAATACACTTTCCAGGAAGCGATACCTGCTTCCCAGATGTTTTTGTGTTTTTGCTTGTTTTTTATGAACTAATCAGACATACAGTATTGTAAAGTGCTCAGACCAGTGCCTGGTACACAGTAGTCATACTTATTTCCTTCATGGTAGCTTTCTTACTTTTTAACCCAGGTTTCCTTCTTTATATACTCTCTCTCTCTCTCTCTCTCTCTCTCTCTCTCTCTCTTTCTCTCTCTCTCTCTCTCTCTCTCTCTCTCTCCCCCTCCTCCTCTCTCCCCATCCACCCACCCATCCATCCATCCATCCGTCTATCTATCTATCTATCTATCTATCTATCTATCTATCTATCTATCATCTATCTATTTATTGCCTCCTGTTAACTGGCAAATTTCTTATTTGCATAATCAGCACATTACTTTTAGTACCTCATGGTTCATTTCATCCTTAACTCCTTACAGTACAGACCATCCCACTTCTCTACTGAACAAATTTCCTTGAGCTCAAAGGGCTCCTTTCTTGTCACCATCAAGGGCCTCCTCTTACATCTTATTTTTCTTGATCTCTCAGCAGCATGTGTTGCCAATGGCTCCACACTCCTCTTTCGCCTTATAGGCCAGTATAATTTTGTGTTTTCCTTCTCCTTCTGTGACAATCCCCCAGCCCCACCCCGCTAGTTTTAGGTGCTGACTCCATCCCATCTGGCCCGTAACAAAATTTGGTTTGAATTCTCTTGAACTCTGACATTCATCAAAGTGGCTTTAGGGAAAAGAGACACATTCAAGTATTCCCAGGGGCTTGGGAAATGTCTTAAACCCAACAGGTCTAAAGTCAACTGAAAAATGGTCTGAAGTGGAGAAGGCAATTTGACACAGTGGAGATTTGGAAGAGGATCTGACTTCATATCCTGACTCTGTTACTACCTGTGTGACCTTGGGAATTTTTATTTACTCTTCTCCAGGCCCCAGTTTCCCCACATCTGTAAAAATAAGAGGAGATTAGACTAAAGGATCTCTAAGATCTTTTGCAGTCCCAAGTCTACTTCACTTTCTAACTACCCATTGTGGTCATTTTCCATGCTCAGCTCCAAATCCTCAGTTCTCCAAACTTTATTCCTCAAAGAAATCATCTCTCTTTGTAGTTTATTATATTTTATTCAATTTAATTCAACAAATATATATTAATCTTATGCTCAAGGTATGAAAGGGAATTTTGAGTAATAGAGTCAGGTTGCAGCAAAAGGAAATGGAATTTTGATGAAGCTACGGATGCTGGGAAAAACCTGGTTGGAATGTAGAAGGAGGGGGTCTGGAGATTCCAACTGCCAGACTGGGGGAGTTGGTTGGAGGCTGTGAAGACTGTTATGTGGAAGAGAGACCCTGTAAATTCAGTTGTAACAGGGGGCTATGATTTGACCAACCTAGCTAACAGGGCCGTCCTCTTCAAGGGCAGAGAGCAAAGATGGCATTGCCAGTATAGATATATCCGACTGCGTTTTAAACAAAGGGGGTTATTCTGGAAAGATATCAGGAAGGGTATTTAGGTAAGTGGGCTGAGGGGTAAATCCCTATCTTGAAGATTGTCTACCTTAAGATCCCCAAATCTGACTTTAGAGAGTAAAAGTTTCTTCTTTGCCTGGCCAAGCCAGGCCGATTCTCTTCTATTCTATCTATCTATAGATACCTTTGCTAACTGTCTATTTCTAACTAAAACCTACACAGGTTTCTGAGTCTTTAGAATATAGGCATGTAACTCAGGTACCTGGAATTGAAGTGATTGGGTTCACCCCAGAGAGGAAAAACCCTCCAAGGCAACCTGAAAAAGTTTAATCAGTTTCTCTTCTCAGGTTAGATCTTCATATACAGGTAGTAGAGATAAATCATGCAGCAGCTTTCAGGTGATGTTTGGGAAAGGATAGAAATCTGCGGGAGGTCAGAGCTGGGTCTCTAAGCTGGCTTCAGCTTCACAGCCTCCAACGAACTCCCCCAGCCTGGCATTTGGAATCTCCAGACCCCCCTCCTTCTACATTCCAACCAGGTTTACCCCAGTGTCCATAGCTTCATCAAAATTCCATTTCCCTGTTGATGCAACCTGACTCTATTTCCCAGAATTCCCTTTCATAAAGGTACTGGAAATAAAAAAATGAACTGAAAACAGTCC
Source organism: Gracilinanus agilis (assembly GCF_016433145.1). Taxonomy (NCBI): domain Eukaryota; kingdom Metazoa; phylum Chordata; class Mammalia; order Didelphimorphia; family Didelphidae; genus Gracilinanus; species Gracilinanus agilis. The sequence continues at coordinate 643,292,188 of NC_058131.1, read as the reverse complement.
TAGAGTGAGGGTATGCAGTAAGGGGTAAAAGAGAGCAGAATTGCTTGTATTTATAACTTTAGCAGATTTAAACTTCAGTAAAGCTTTTGGGATACCCTATATAATACAAGGAAAATTGAAGAGAGAGAAAGAGGAAAAGAACTCTAACAAATGGGGGTATGTGGGGCCAGGGCTCATAGAGGGCATAACAACTGAGATCAACTTTGAAGGAAGAGTTCTGAGGCAGAGGAAAGGCAAGACATCGCTACAGCTACAGGAGTAACTCTTACGTATCTTAAATAGCTATTGTGTATCCCAAGAGGCGAAAAGCAGAATATTAAATTCAGTGATTAGTTTATAGTCTAGTTCAGCTGGAATATAGAATTCATGGAGGAAAGTACTGTAATGGGAAATAAAGCTGGGCAAATAGGTAGGAAACATTGTGGAGGGCCTTAAATTGGAAGCAAGTGAGTTTATATTTTATCCTAGAAGTCACTGAAGGCTTTTGGGACTGGAAGAACATAGACCTGCACCTAGGAGGATTATTTTAGGAGCTGTGTGGAGGACAGGTTGGAGAGTAGAGATTGGAGGCAAGAAATCAGAGTTAGTTAATTAGGAAGTTTGCTGTAGTAATCCAAGCAAAGAGTGAGGAGGGGCTGAACCAGGCTAGCTGCTATGTGAGTGGAAAGAAAGGAGTGGATGTGAGAGAAGTTGTAGAGGCAGAATTGAGAAAGCCCAGAAACTGGTTAAGAAATATGTGCCTGCTATGTGCCAGGAACTGTGTTAGAGGATAGGAGGGAAGGAAAAAAGTGAAATATTCCCTGCCCTCGAGAAGCTTACATTTTATAGAGGGAGACAACAAACAGAATATATATACAAAATGAAAACATGGTAGTTTTTATGGAAAGGCACTAGTAACTGAGCAGGGTAGAAAAAGGCTTCATGTAGAAACTGGAGCTTAACATGAATCATGGAGGAAACTAGAGATACTCAGAGGCAGAAGAGAAGAGAGAATGTACCCCAGACATGGGGACAGCTTCCATAAGGGCACCTAGACAGAAGATGGAGTATCGAATTTGAAGAACAGTCAGAAGGTCAGCTTGGCTAGACTGTAAGGTAAAGGAAATAGGGAAATTTGGAAGAAAAAAAAAACTAGAAAAATAGGTTAGGATCAAGTTGTGAAAGGCTTTAAATATCAAACAGAAGAGTTTTTTATTTCACCCTAAATGTAATAATTAGCCCCTGGAGCTTACTGAAGAGAGCTACATGGCCAAAAATGACTTGGGTAGCTAGCTATTGGGAATAGGAAGAGATTTAAATCAAGGAATCCAATTCAGAGATGATGGCAATATTCAGAGTGAGAAGTAACAAGGACCTGAATTAGGATGATCAGTGTCTGAGTAGAGAAAGAGACATGTATAAGAGATGTTGGGAAGGTAGAAATAGAAAGATTTGACAGCTGATTAGACATGTGAGGTGAATTAGAGTCAGGAATCAAGGATGACCTTGAGGTATCAAAACTGATTAATAAGAAGAATGGTGATTCATTCAACAGTGATAGGTAATATCAGAAGAGGGGTAAGTCTGGGATAAAAACATAAGCTTTGTGTTGGACATGTTGAGTCTGAGATGCCTATAGAACATCCTGTAGGAAATGTCTAATGGGAAATTAGTGTTAAAGGATTAGAATTAAGGAGAGAAATGAGAACTGGTTATTTAGGTCCAAGCTCCACTTGAATGTCCCACCATCAAATCAAAGTCAACATATGTCATACACAATTCATTCAAACTGACTTCCCCTCTTGAGTTTCCATTATTTTCCTGTCACTAGTCTTCTTACCTTAAAGTCAACATTAGCATTTTCTTTTCTTCATCACCATATTTAGTCAGTCAACAAAGGCCTGGATTCTTCTTTGATACTATTTCTTGTTGCCAACCTTCTTTTCTATTCCCATTATCATCAACTCAATTCAGCTCTTCAGTTCCCCATGTATATATTACTATAATAGCCTAATCTACTCTAATTCATTATATATGCAACCACCAAAAAAATCTGTCTAACCCCCTTTCATCATATCAGTATTCTCCCCTAGAACGTATTATGGCTCCCCACTGCCTACAAAAAAAATCCTAAATTTCCTATGCTTATTTACCAAGTAATCCTATAATCTGTTCCAATTTATTTATCCAGTCTTAGCACTAACAACTATAGCCATGCAGGTGGTTTGTACTCTTTGAGAAATCTGGTAATCAGTAAAAACAAATTAGGGGACATCAACCAGCCCGTCCAAGAGTAAATGGCATGGTCTTCTAATTTGCCAAAACATTATAGTTTGTTGAGAATCTCAGGTGGTCTAGCCATGTAATATCATGTTTTCCTGACTTTATAGTAAAGTTTGATATCGCTATTGGTATTATAGAGGGGTACCCAGGACTTTTCCCCGTGTTGATGATTTACAAGGGTATCCCTCTTAGATGAGTGTTCCCTCAATATTTAACCATACAGAGTTCAGAAATTCCTACTTCCACGCCCAGTAGTCTTCTATTGGTGGGTACCCCTTAGGTTGGCACCTCAAGAATAAGTGAAGGTGGGCCCTAGGAGAAGGTAAGGAAGTGGGGTCATAGTCTAGTAGAGGTTAGGAGATTTATGGAGGGAATGGACCACCTTCTCTTCTAGCAAAATTGAACCCATGATCAAACTGTCTTTCTTGAGGCTGCACCATCTCCTCTATCCCCTCCCTTACCTCGAATAAATTTTCCCCAGTTTCCCAGATTCCTAGATTTGACTATGTTTGCTATAACTAATTAACAATTTGACCACACAACAGTTTGGATCAGGGCACAATGGAATGTAACTGTAATTTTATGACCTACAATGGACTATAATTAGTTGGTTAAGCAGAGAACATGGCCTTCACATGCAAAAACAAAAAACAAAAAACAAAAGACTCTATCTCTTTTTGAAAAAGAAGAGCCACCAGTCACAGATGACTTGTGCTATTCCTTCTCTCATATTTTCTTAACCAACTCTCACTGATTCTTCGCTTCTTTCCCCCAATCTTTGGAAACTGTTCCACCTGCCTAGGATTACTTACTAGTTTCCAGCTCCTAAGTTACCCCAGTGAAGACCTTATCATTACTTCTACCTTTACATATAGGCTATAGAAATACTATAAAAAAGCATTTTAAAAGCGCTATATAAGTATTAGTTGTTGCTACTATTAGCACATAAATTTCTATTGCCTGAGCAAATCACTTAACCTCAGTTACCTAGCCCTTACCACTCTTCTTCCTTGGAACCAATTTTAGTTTTGATTCTAAAACAAAAAGGAAAGGTTTGGGGGAGAAAAATAGATGGGCAGTGGGCGAGTTAGAACTTCCCTGGAGAATACAATTTGATGAGTGAAGAAAAGTTAGAAAAGAAGGGAAATGAAAACTATAGAAATGAAGACATAATCTCTGGGTAGTTTTTGTCATTCTGAATAATGGTGAACCTGCTTCCATTTCTCAGACTGAGTTTTATTCAATTTGATTTTAATGCAATAATATTCAGGCTTCAAAAATTTGTCACCCAAAAATAACGAATATGAATAGCCTAGTTGTTTTAGTAATTAAGACAAATTGGTCCAGTCTTTCCGAATTCTTGCTAATTCTAATGCCTTCCCTCTTTTGATTATCTGCAATTTTTCCTTTATATAACAGCACAGTGCCTGGCTCATAGTAGGTCTACTGATTGATTGTACATAGCAGTTTGCATGTCATCTCCCTCATTTAACTGTGAGTTTCCAGCAGAGACTGCCATTTACCTTGCCTGGCACATAGTGGGGACTCATTAATTTTTATTGACTAACAGTCAATTGTTCAGTATTCCTTTCTTGATGGATTTACCAATAAATGTTTATTGATTCCATTCTATGGTCAAGACATGGTGCCAGGAACTGGGGAGATCTGGAAGAAAGAGGAATAGGTTAGGAAATTTATCCTCAAAGAGCTTATAATCATCAACTGTAATAGACTTAGCTATTACTGGCAATACAATGATCCAGGACAATTCTGAAGGACTTATGACAAAGAATGTTATCTATCTCCAATGAAAGAACTTTTGGAGTCAGAATACAGATGAAAGCAGATGATTTGTAAATTATTTACTTGAGTTTATAATTTTGAGGTTTTGGTTTCATGGGATTACTCACTCACAAAAGTGAACAATATGGAAATAAAGAAATTATCAAGTTAAAAAAAAGAGCTTACAGCCTCTTTGGGCACACAAGGTGCAAACTTATGGAAATTTAAATTTTTTGAACTATGCTTTGAAGGAGGGAGATGAATTTTCTTGAGTGAGGAAGAAAGGGGAGAGAATTCCAGATAAGATCAATGATGTACCCAAAGAAATACACAAGCCCGGTTCTAGGAATAGTCAGCTGACTGATCTAGTTGAAAGAGGGGTGTTTTTTAAAATAAGATATGAGTAAGGAACAATTTTGGGAAGGTTTATTGGTATCACAATGTAGAGCCCTTTCAGTTCTCATGACTTTTTTCTCCACCTTCAGTGTGACTCAGTCCTGACAATAATTCCAATCAGAACTCTCATCAAAGCTATTAAAGCACTCCAACCATCAACATGAAAACACAGAGTAACAGAGCTCCAGAAGTCTTGGTTGCTCAAAGCCCATTGCTATGTAAAGTCCTTGAGCTCCTCATTTCTTTGATTCAGAAAGGTTCTAAGAACCTTTTGTCAATGAAGCAAACAGAGAGCCTTGTTATGAAGAAGCATAACCACACAACTTATAAGAAGCATAGTTTAGGGAGACACGGAACTTAGAGTTGGAAAGATCTGAGTATCAGTCCTGTCCCAGACACCCAGTATGCCACCATGTATGAGTAACTTATTCTCCCTGAACCGTAGCACCCTCTTCTGCAAAATGGAAATTATTATCTCTGTGGTACCTAGCTCAGGGCAGCTAGATAACACAGTGGATAGCGTGTCAGAACCGAAGTCAGGAACACTCATCTTTCCTGAGTTCAAATTTGGCCTCACACACTTACTAGCTGTGTGACTCTGGCCAAGTCACTCAAACCTGTTTGCCTCCATTTCCTCATGTGTAAAATAAGCTGGAAAAGAAAATGACAAACTATTCTAGTATCTTTGCCAAGAAAATCTCAAGTGGGGTCACAAAGACTCAGACACAATTGAAACAAGTACCTAGTTTATGGGATTATTGTGGGAATCAAGTAAGATAATACTCACAAAGCTCTTTGGAAACTTTAAAGGACAATATAAATGTCATTTGCTTCTATTAGTAGTTCTAGGCTAGTCTGAGACCAACCAACAGCCCATGCAACAACAACAACAACAACAACAACAACAACAACAACAACAACAACACCCTTCATAAGAAGAAATAACTTAATACGATGACCTAAAAATAATTGAATAGGCACTTTGGTATGGTGGAAAGTTACTTGGGCTCTGGCTTTAAAGGCACTTGCATTTGAATCCTGGTTTTGACACTGTTTGTCTGTGTGATGTTGGACAAATTGATTCTGTTAGTTCCTCATCAGCAAAATAGATTGAACTAACTGACCCCTTGGTCCCTTCTTGTTCTGAATCTATGATTTAATTCAGGTTCCTGATTTCAAGAAAAAAACACTCAACCCAGGAGAATGTTAAAGAGCATTTGTAGATTTTCTTAGTGAAGATGAATGAACCAAATACAAACACACCTGGGAAATGGTTTAGGTTTTCTAAACATAAAATACAAGACATGCAGCTAGCCTGTGAAAAAATAACCCACTCAAGAAATGGGTTTGATGCATAACAGAGCACAAAGGTTTCCTCTTCAGACTACTATAACTTACCAAATTGTTTGCAGGGCATGAGGCTTAGGGCAATGTGTTTTCTTTAGTTAATATTTAAATGTAAAGTGTGTAAGGTTCTAGTCTTCAATTTACACTTCCCTCCCAGACACGCTCAGTCGGTTAAGTATAGCCTACATTTAATTGGGAGCTGCTGCAGACTAGTTCATCTCGTTCCTTTATAAGTGAGCCACCCCGCCTCCCTCCCAGATCCCCCATCCCCATCTAGGAAGGCAGACTGGCTGTCCTCCGACCCTGGGAGTGATCATCAGCCTTTAATAATAGCTTGTCTGCCTTAGGAAAATTTGCAGGCCAGGGCAGGCCTGAGTTCTTCTGTGTTTGCTCATGACTTTCCTTCCCCTAACCAAACAGGCTTCATCTTATAACTCTCTGCACTAGGCAAATAGCAGGCACACGCTGGTTTCCTTTTATTGAAACCAAAGGCAGCCTTCTCTTGGGTGCTGAAGCATATATATCTAAAATTTTTTAAAAATCAATCTATTTTTTGTTGATTTTTTTTTTTGCTTTTGCATCAGCATTTCTGAATGAAACTTTCCCCTACCCAGTTAACTCCCCTTTGCCACAAAGAATGAAAAAGAAAGCGTTTGGAGGAAGGGGAAAAGTTCTGCAAAGCCAAACACAGTATGTACAATATTCCATACCAATAGTCCCCCACTTCTGCAACACTTTTCTAGAGTCAAGAAAATTTCTTATAATTACATATCATTCAGGTTGGAGTTTTTGTTTTTTTCCATTTATGTTATCGTAATCATTATGAATGTCATTTTTTCTGGTTCTACTTGTTTCCCTCTGTATCAGTTAGAATTCATCTTCCCATGCTTCTCTGAATTCCTCATTTTTGTCCTTTTTTTGTGGCTCTGTGATTTTGCTACCACAAAATGGGCTGCTAAGATATATTATTATATATGAGTTTTTTCTTCCTTCTGTTGGCCTCCTTGAAGTGTATACCTAGTAAGATTACATACATTTTTACAAAGCATTTTCCCTTTGCAGCAGAATGGGTTAACCCAAGCCAAGCTTTGCCTATGGCCCATAGTTCTCTCAAATCTCCTCTCTTCAAATGCTCAGGTTCAATGCTGGTCCTTATTGACAGACATATCAAGAGCTCCTGCTGAGACCAAGGGGAGCTATTCCAGTCCGTGGAAGAGAGATCAGGACCAGACTTTGAAGTCATTAAAAACAGCACACCACAAGTCTTGAAACCAGCAGGGGTTGTCTTTATGTGAGACATGTGAGTTGAGCCTGACCATTTATTATACAAAGTACTGCTGTATTTTAGGACTAGAGGAAGGGTTGGTGGTAATGTAGAATGCACACGTGTTGTCAGTTGCATCTATAGAGGGTAATGTTTCACCAATCAAAATTCTCATCTACCAGCAGAATTTATGGTCACCGTATGTTTGTCAAAGACATTCTGCAGTCACCAACAGATAATTTTCTACAGGAAAAGCCCTCTAGTGGCAAGGCAAACCCAATCTATTTAACTGTTGTACTTCATCTTTAAGAAGAGCTGCAATATGCAAAACAAGCATAACTTATTTTATTATGCTTCTCTTTATTGCACTTTGTAGATGCTGAGTTGTTGTTTTTTTTAATATATAATTTATAGTTTGTAGCAACCGTACATTGTTCAAGTCTATCCACACCATTTTTCCAACAGCATGTGTGCACATCATATTTCTGTCACATTCTGGTAATTCTTGCAATAGTCTAAACCTTTTCATTATTTTATATATGTTATGGTGATCTGTGATCAGTGATCTTTAATGTCACTATTACAATTGTTTTAGGGCGCTATGAACTATGCTCATAACTGATAAATGTTGTTTGTGTTCTGACTGCTCTCCCAACCAGTCAATCCCCATCTCTTCCCCTCTCCTTATGTCTCCCTATTCCCTGAGCCATAAGAATATTGAAATCAAACCAATTAATAACTCTAAAATGGCTTCTATATGTTCAAGGGAAAAGAAGAGTCAATTGATGAACAAAATTCATTGTCTTATTTTAAGAAGTTGCCACAACCTCTCCAAGCTTCAGCAACTACCACCCTGATCAGTCAGAAGCCACCATCGACATCCAGGAAAGAGCTTCCACCACCAAAAAAGATTATGTCTCACCACCAGCAATGGTTCATGCGACTTGCTTTATTGAGATATTTGCTTTATTGTGGTAGTATTGTGGAATCAAACCCATAATATCGCCAGGGTATGCCTGTACTAAGAAATAGGTTGGTAATTTCTCTGCAAGTAGTAATCAATAATCCAGTCTAATCCAGTAGCTCAATCCAAAAACAAACCATTGAACTGCCTTAGTAGGTACCATATTCCACCCCCCCACACACTAGAGACATTACCATGTCTCTGAGAGGTACAGATGAAACCAAGCAGGTCTAAGGGTCCCTGAACATTTTTCCCTTGAGAAAAAGCTATCGGGGCAACCTTATTACATGACCAAAAGTTTAAGGTGGAGTAGTAAGATAAAAATGGCGATTAATATTAGAAATTATTATTTTCAGTGGCATGTTCTATTTTCAGAAGCTTCATTATTAGAGGTAGAAAGAATAGCAGGGTCCTAGATCCTGGATTCTTCCTCTATTATGTCTCTGAAGAGCATTACCCTACTTCTCTTGAGAGAGATGACCTATGTCCCCCTTGATCCAAGGGAAGATAGTTTTCATATTTTTCAAGATAGCCTCTAACCCAATAACACACAGACCAAACATGGTTACATATGGCTTTTGGAAGTGTCCTTTTGCCTCTCTCTTGGTGACTAGTGTTACTTAATCACAGCCCTGGCTCAGCTTCCTATGAGACCCATGAATGGCCTGTAACTGAGAATACAACCAACCTCCTCTTCCTCTTCCTTAGCCTCAGTAATTTCCAGCCCTGGAGATACAGGAAAATTTTTAAGTGATAAAGTTTCCCCATTTTACAAAGAAATAAACAATAGATTCAGAGATGTTAAGTGACCCTCCACAAGAGCAGAATAGTTACAGTAAATAATAGAATCTGAATCCAGGTTCACTGACTCCAGAATCTAATGCTATTTATTATCAGTGCCACGTCTTTCAAAGGCATTGAGGGAAAGAGAAAGGTCCATCCTAGTAGGTTCTTCTGAAAGAAAGCTGTAGCTCTCTGGACAATGGGGCTAAGGCTTGAGATGAAGGAGAAAAAGGAACTCTTCATCCAACCCAACTTTGTTTTTTGTTAAGATCCATTCTAAGAAATGCAAGTCAAAATATTTTTAAGATGCCATCTTAAGCCTGCTGGAAAGGCCAAAACATGACTGGGAAAGAGACAAAATTCAAAGTTGTTTGGGCAACAGCAACAGAGGAATCATGAGCCTGGGAAGGCGAAAGGAACCTCAGAGGCATGGAGGCCAGCCCTCTCATTTTATAGATCATAAAATTGAGGCACAGAGAGGCTAGGTGATTTGCCCAAGAACCCACATGTCAATAAGCATTTATTAAGCACCTACTACTCATCAGGCATCATACTAAACTCCTAGAAATAAAAGAAAGGCAAGAGATAGTTTCTGCCCTCAAGGAACTTACAACCTAATGAAGAGAGATGACAAGCAGACAACTATGTACAAACAAGCTAAGAAGATATAAAATGAGAAATAATTAACCGAGGGAAAAGAGCTAGAACTAAGAAAGTTTGGGAAATGCTTCTTGTAGAAGGTAGGATGTTAGGGAGCAGCTGGGTAGCTCAGTGGATTGAGAACCAGGTCTAGAGATGGGAGGTCCTAGGCTCAAATCTGGCCTCAGCCACTTCCTAGCCATGTGACCCTGGGCAAGTCACTTGACCCCCATTGCCTACCCTTACCACTCTTCTGCCTTGGAGCCTATACACAGTATTGACTCCAAGATGGAAAGTAAGGGTTTAAAAAAAAAAAAGAAGGTAGGATGTTAGCTGGGACTGAAGAGAAGAGAAGAGAAGAGAAGAGAAGAGAAGAGAAGAGAAGAGAAGAGAAGAGAAGAGAAGAGAAGAGATTGGTATAGAACTCTTTAAAGTTTACTTAAACAAGTCATTGCATTTTCTTCTCTTCACAACACCTCTTAAGGTGAAGGCTAATTATTCACCCCTTTTTATGGATGAGTAAACTGAGGCTTCTAAGAAAGTAAAAGATTTGCCCAAGGTCACATAGCTAATAAGCATCTGAGACAGGATTTGAACTCAGGTCTTCCTGATTCCAGGTCACTATGTCCTCCACTTTAGGTAGAAGTGATAGATGAGCGGAAACCCATGTAGAGAGAAAATAGGGGGGACAAGAGTAGTGGCTAGCATCAGAAGCAGGTCAAAGGACAGCAAAAGGGGAGGGGGATGAAACCAGTCCTGCTTCACTGTTTTGCCTAAGGCCAGCCCTGCCCCCTGCCCCCTGCCTCCTCAGAAGGTTCAATAAGGCTTGAGAGGCCAACAAAAGACATTTCCAGGAAGCCTGAGAGCTGAGACACCTCTGCTATTCCTTCTTTATTGGGCAGTGACATCTGCTGTGATTTTCATTCTGGCTTTGAAATTCCCTCTACTGTATGCTTTGGTCCCCAGAAGAATTTGCCCTGAACGGCTGCAGAATATTTCACTTCTGAGACTCCTTATTCCTCAGATGAACCCAAATGCGTTGCTTTTTTTCTTTCTTTTTAAAGGGAAGGGCATAAAACATAAAAGGTGAGGCATTTTCCAAAGGTGCTAGAGCATTACAAAAAGAACACACGTGTGTGAACTTTTCCCCTTGGCCGGCAGCCAATCTATTCCGATGAGTCACTTTGACATCCCTATGAAAGGTGGGGAGCTGCCAGACCAAGGAAATTGCCTCTGAGGAAGGGAAAGGGGGGAAAGGATGTGGAATGTCTTTTTTCGGGAGCACCTCACACATGTTAATAGCAGTCATGAAAACGGCAAGGCCCCTGACTCTTCTCACTGGGGGGGAGAAGGACCTTTTACCTCCCAGATCTAGGAAGAGAGGGGTGGGCCCGGAGGCAGGGGGGCTGTTTGATGTGGGGGCTCCCAGGCTGTGAGGGAAGGACTCTGAGGTGCTCACGGCAGGAAGGCTCCAACGCTACAGAATAGAGCTTGACCCATGATCTGAATCTGGATTGTTACTGGGGAAAGAAAAAGTGTCATTTGTCTATATTCTTCTGCTATCGAAACCGAAGGAAAACCACCAAAGGAAACTCCAAGGCTGGCTTTGGGATGGTACCACAGGTAAATCTCTCCCAGGAGCCGAAGATCCTGCTAAAGCTTGAGAAAACTCAGAAGGGCTTTGGGGGAGTTTTATTCTGCTTCTTCTACTGTAAAAATGTCACCGATATATTTGGAATCTTATAGCTTACAGGATTTCAACAGAAGCCAAAGAATTAACAGGCCTAATACTAAGTACATACAGAAAGAGAAAATGTCAAAATCTAAATAAGGATTTGAATGCCGAATGCTGAACGGCCCTGAACTTCGACTCTAAATACATATATATTCAGTAGAATATAGGCGTGTATACATATATACATAAAATAGACTTTTACTATGAATGCTAAAAGTATATGCAATGTTATACAAATATGTAAAATTATATAGACTGCATTTATGTAAATATAAAATCATATAATTTGTATTTATGTGAACATATAAAATTATACATGCTGTATATTTATAGAAATATATAAAATTATACTATATTTATATTGATACATAAAATATATGTGTATATATTGTTAAATTTGTATTAATATAGTCAATACTATGTATTTGTATACATATATAATATTTATATACTGAATTTACATAGATATATAAAATTATATATACTGTATATTCATACAAATATATAAAAGTATATGTACTATATTTATATTATTAAAGTATTAAATACTATGTATTTATATAAATATATAAAATTTATATACTATATATAAATATAAAATTTTATGTATAAAATATTGATACAAATATATTATTTTTTGTATATGTGTTTCTATATTTATATAAAAGTGATGGCCACCATATTATAGGCTAAGGTTCTGATTTCACTGGCAAAACCAACATCCACTTCTCATTTTGAGAACTCAAAAGGGGGAAAAAAAAAGACCTTTCAAACCAGAAAATTACCCTTTTTTTAGATTTTATTAGTGGACAATGAGAAATTCATATTTTCAAGAAAAATCAACCTAGTTCACCTCTCTGAGGTTGTAGACTAAAATGAATGCCAGAAGGTAAAAGAAAATAATCAACTGAAGTTCACCAGTCAGGTCCTAACCTTAGTTCAAAATACCATAAATATATAACTGACTCCTTGACTGAATTTAAATGTTTGGGTATTTGAGGATTACAGTCTTCGTGGTCCTAATATAAACAGGCAAAGACCAACTAATAACCTGGCATTTTCATCTATTTAACATGTATGGGTAGGTAGATGAATATGGGTGTCAGTGTTGCCACAGTCTGATGACAACAGGCGAATATGAAAAATTCACTTAAACATCAGGAATTTTTTACTACAAGATGCCAAACAAACTAGGTGAATCTGTGTGTATATGCTCTGTGTGTGTGTGTGTGTGTGTGTGTGTGTGTGTGTGTGT
>NC_058131.1:643267534-643279042 GCF_016433145.1 Gracilinanus agilis | reverse complement strand
GAAGGTTCAATAAGGCTTGAGAGGCCAACAAAAGACATTTCCAGGAAGCCTGAGAGCTGAGACACCTCTGCTATTCCTTCTTTATTGGGCAGTGACATCTGCTGTGATTTTCATTCTGGCTTTGAAATTCCCTCTACTGTATGCTTTGGTCCCCAGAAGAATTTGCCCTGAACGGCTGCAGAATATTTCACTTCTGAGACTCCTTATTCCTCAGATGAACCCAAATGCGTTGCTTTTTTTCTTTCTTTTTAAAGGGAAGGGCATAAAACATAAAAGGTGAGGCATTTTCCAAAGGTGCTAGAGCATTACAAAAAGAACACACGTGTGTGAACTTTTCCCCTTGGCCGGCAGCCAATCTATTCCGATGAGTCACTTTGACATCCCTATGAAAGGTGGGGAGCTGCCAGACCAAGGAAATTGCCTCTGAGGAAGGGAAAGGGGGGAAAGGATGTGGAATGTCTTTTTTCGGGAGCACCTCACACATGTTAATAGCAGTCATGAAAACGGCAAGGCCCCTGACTCTTCTCACTGGGGGGGAGAAGGACCTTTTACCTCCCAGATCTAGGAAGAGAGGGGTGGGCCCGGAGGCAGGGGGGCTGTTTGATGTGGGGGCTCCCAGGCTGTGAGGGAAGGACTCTGAGGTGCTCACGGCAGGAAGGCTCCAACGCTACAGAATAGAGCTTGACCCATGATCTGAATCTGGATTGTTACTGGGGAAAGAAAAAGTGTCATTTGTCTATATTCTTCTGCTATCGAAACCGAAGGAAAACCACCAAAGGAAACTCCAAGGCTGGCTTTGGGATGGTACCACAGGTAAATCTCTCCCAGGAGCCGAAGATCCTGCTAAAGCTTGAGAAAACTCAGAAGGGCTTTGGGGGAGTTTTATTCTGCTTCTTCTACTGTAAAAATGTCACCGATATATTTGGAATCTTATAGCTTACAGGATTTCAACAGAAGCCAAAGAATTAACAGGCCTAATACTAAGTACATACAGAAAGAGAAAATGTCAAAATCTAAATAAGGATTTGAATGCCGAATGCTGAACGGCCCTGAACTTCGACTCTAAATACATATATATTCAGTAGAATATAGGCGTGTATACATATATACATAAAATAGACTTTTACTATGAATGCTAAAAGTATATGCAATGTTATACAAATATGTAAAATTATATAGACTGCATTTATGTAAATATAAAATCATATAATTTGTATTTATGTGAACATATAAAATTATACATGCTGTATATTTATAGAAATATATAAAATTATACTATATTTATATTGATACATAAAATATATGTGTATATATTGTTAAATTTGTATTAATATAGTCAATACTATGTATTTGTATACATATATAATATTTATATACTGAATTTACATAGATATATAAAATTATATATACTGTATATTCATACAAATATATAAAAGTATATGTACTATATTTATATTATTAAAGTATTAAATACTATGTATTTATATAAATATATAAAATTTATATACTATATATAAATATAAAATTTTATGTATAAAATATTGATACAAATATATTATTTTTTGTATATGTGTTTCTATATTTATATAAAAGTGATGGCCACCATATTATAGGCTAAGGTTCTGATTTCACTGGCAAAACCAACATCCACTTCTCATTTTGAGAACTCAAAAGGGGGAAAAAAAAAGACCTTTCAAACCAGAAAATTACCCTTTTTTTAGATTTTATTAGTGGACAATGAGAAATTCATATTTTCAAGAAAAATCAACCTAGTTCACCTCTCTGAGGTTGTAGACTAAAATGAATGCCAGAAGGTAAAAGAAAATAATCAACTGAAGTTCACCAGTCAGGTCCTAACCTTAGTTCAAAATACCATAAATATATAACTGACTCCTTGACTGAATTTAAATGTTTGGGTATTTGAGGATTACAGTCTTCGTGGTCCTAATATAAACAGGCAAAGACCAACTAATAACCTGGCATTTTCATCTATTTAACATGTATGGGTAGGTAGATGAATATGGGTGTCAGTGTTGCCACAGTCTGATGACAACAGGCGAATATGAAAAATTCACTTAAACATCAGGAATTTTTTACTACAAGATGCCAAACAAACTAGGTGAATCTGTGTGTATATGCTCTGTGTGTGTGTGTGTGTGTGTGTGTGTGTGTGTGTGTGTGTTGTCTGGTACTATGTCCTTGAAAAATATGGTGTATGTATTAGAACTAGATTATCTCTAATACCCCTTCCAGTTTTCTTATCTTTCATTAGTTGTTCTTTGATTCACATACACATATGTGTGTGAGTGTAACACATGCTGCTAGATTTTTTCTCAAGGTAAAATGACTACTTCAAGAGTTGGCGATTTTCTTCTATATCTAAGAAAAGTAACTCAAACAAAATGCTTCAATGAAATGTGTCACAGTTATAGCAAGTGTGCTTCTAGTAAATCTGTAATAATTTGTGACTATTACAATTAGCTGTGAATCGGCTCCATCTTTTCTCTTACTAGCACCCCCCCTTTCCTCCAAAGATCATATATTTCCACTATTAGATGAAACCAATCCATTTCAGAAACAGATTCAGACTACTAATATAAAAAGCCAAGCAATGCCCATATTCCATAATTCTTATTCCCCCTCCCCAAAAAACACAAGATCAGGATTTATAAAAGTCTCTTTAATTTGATGACTTATTCTCTCTCTCTGTTCCTGTCTCTGGTCTCTGTGTCTCTGTGTCTCTGTCTCTCTCTCTGTCTCTCTCTCTCTCTCTCTCTCTCTCTCTCTCTCTCTCTCTCTCTCTCTCTCTGCTTGACCTTACTTCCTGTCATTGGCAAAGATGAAGCAGCTTTTATTCACTCTAATAGCCATATAGTATAACCCTTGCTGGGAACAACTGCTACATATGCTTCTCTTTGTAGAATGCTACAATCTTGGGAAGTCATATGTCTGGTTTGAAAAGGGTCATTTACAACCTGTCGTTTGACCTAAGGGATGAAGGAGCCCATACTTTTTGCCTTATATACTGTATTTCCTTCCTGGATTTTTCGCATGTTTTTAACACTGCACAGGTGGTTCTGGGCTTCAAAACCAGGTGTCTAAGGTTAAAGCCATTTGCTTGAAATATTTAGCTCCTTATGATTTTTGGTTTGGAATTCAACACTCATAAACTACAGAGACAGTGTTGGCTTAACTTGATTTTTATTACATTTTTTTTTACTGTTCTCTTTTTTCCAATTTTTCCCCCTATGGTTTTATTTACTCCCTAAAAGTGCTGTAAAAAACCTACAGCTTGTTCACAAATGGTGCCTCAAAGAGGAGGGATATACAACACAAACAAGTGGGCCATTTTACAGTTGGTTGTTGTTTTTTTTCTTTTCAGTTACTCACAGCACAATGGAACTGACTTGGTTATTTGGGTGGTTCCAAGGTAATCAGAACACATAGATTTCATCAGGGATTTGGCAACTGCTGCTCCTATAGAAATCACAGGAAGTTCAATTTGGCCAGCCAATTCAATTCAACACATTTTTATTAAGCTCTTTTACACATGAGTCATGTTGGGAGGCCCTGGCCATCTTCACCAAACTATTTTGTAGATTCCAAATAAAGATACCTGAGAAGAATTCGAAGACTACAAATGAGAAAACATTTAGAATTGAACCTTGCAAATAACTTAGTCCAAACAAATAAGCATTTTAAAGTTCCTGCTCTTTAGGTACTGAGGGTACAAAGTCAAAAAACAACAAAAAACAAAGCCATCCTTGTCCTCAAGAAACTTATCTTCAGGACAGCTGGGTGGTTCAATGGATAGAGAGCCAGGCCTGTTTCCCCTACAAAATACATTGATTCATTCAATTCAAATCATTCTGTTTAAAAAAATTAGAACAGAAGCAGGTTAAATACCTTTCACAGCTATGGGTAAGGGATGAATAGTTAGTTAACTGAACAAGAGCTAGAGGAAATTACAAAAAGATTAAATTGATCATCTTACCTAAAACTGAAAAACTTATACACAAAAATTAGGGAATTTAGGGTAAGAGAAGCTGCCAAATGGGAAATGGTTGAACAAATCATCGTACAATGCTGTAAAAAATGACAAGCAGGATCAGTGTAGAGAAGCCTCAAATGCACATCTGAACTGATACAAAGTAAAGGAAGCAGAGCCAAGAAAATAATATACAATGATGACAACATTGTACATCGAAGGAACAACAACTGGATTAGCTGCTGGCTGGTCTCCCTGACACAAGGCTCTCCCTACTGCAGGTATCCTCCCCATAGCTGTCAAACTGATATTCTTTTTTTTTTTTTAACCCTATGTATTGGTTTCAAACAGGGCTAGGGAATGGGGTTGAGACATGCCCAGGGTCACACAACTAAGAAGTATCTGAGGCAAGATTTGAACCCAGGATCTCCTGTCTTTGGTCCTGGCTCTCAATCCACTGAGCCACCTATATCCCTGTCAAACTGATATTCTAAAGTACAGGTCTGGCCATGTCATTTCCCTACTCAACAAACTCCAGTGGCTCCCTAACTTGACTTACAAAATTATAAAGTCCAAGCTTGGTACCAAAGAATAGATATGAAATGATACCCCTTTGCAGAGGTGCATATTGGAATATTGCATATCATTTAGATTTTTTTAAAATATGTAAATTAGGTTTGCTAAATTCATTTTTTTCTTCTTTATTGAAGACATTCTTTTTTTATAAGCAATAGTTCTCTGGGATGGAAGAAAGAAAGGGTTGTCAGAGCAAATGTAGGCACTGTAAAAATAAAAATGTCAACAATACATTGTTTAAAGAATTCAACAAAAATTATTAATTTTCTACTGTGGACAAAGCACTGGATTAGACACTGAGGGTACAGAAAGAAAAAAGAGACAGTCCCAGAGATCAAAGAGTTTACATTTTCTGGAGCAAATTAAAGAACAAACTTTTAAAATTTTGCCAGTGAAGTATCTTTGTCTTCATAACTGATATATCATATATGGTCCACAAGAATATCAGTTAGAAAATAAAATTGTAAATACCTCTAAAGTCATTTAATTATAAAATGAAAAAAGTGAACCAGTTACGGATATCCTCTCCCAACCATCCCCTATTTAAAATAAAATTTAGACAAAACAAAACAAAATATACCACCACTACCCTAACCTCTCAGTTACCTAGGGATTTAACAGCAAAACCGTTTCATTTATTTATTTATTTATTTTGGGGGTTTTCAGATAATCTCTGTGGTTTGACATGACCAAAGGATGACTTTTCTATGAAAAAATTGTATAAAATATATTATGAAGGTCTTATGGGTTTAAAAAAGACGAGTTCCTCAGTAAGAGTGAAGACTGATAAGCCCAACTGCAATAGTACCACCCACTTATTATTAAAAGAGCTAGCAGAAGGTCTCCAGTGCTTTGGATGGATTCTTTATGGAATATTTTGGGGAGGACTTGGACCAGAATAGTACAGGGAAAGATGACGTGGATGGATCATCTGGGAGCTCATATTGTGAAGGGAGTGCCCACATTAATGATTTAATGGATTCATCCAAATATCAAATTTATATAATTGCCTCAAATTTCCATCTCACCTTTCTAGACAGACATAGCTTAAAAGACATTCTGGTTAATTATTCTTCCCTTTCCTGTCCCCACCGTAGAAAGGGAGATTGGGTGGGCAGAGGCAGATTTGGGAAATAATTTTCATTATATGTTTGGCCACACAAAGGAAGGCAATCCAGGAGTAAATAAAACAGCTGGGCCTTTTATCACTCAAAGAAACCCCCCTCCCCAAAATCTAATCAACTGGTTTAACTTTAAGCTACTGTATCTTAATCTAATTAACACATGCAAATAAAGGTTTCCTTTCTATCTGTTAGGGCTCAGTATGACCCTAGCCATAAGGGAGTACTAATAGTAATCCCAGGGAGGTAGACATTATTATAATTTAACTCTGTTGCTAGTAAATAAATAAAATCTCTATTTTTTTATTTTTAAATCGTTTTTTTATAAGGTCTGGGAGCTGAATTCCCCAATGAGAGAGGTAATGTTGGAGAAAACCACTTAAATATAATGTGATGTTTTTAGTCTGTCAACAAAAAGGCAAATTGTTTATTCAAGACCTAGGTTGTATCTCTATCCAGAATTAAATCCACAAGTTTAATTTGTTTTTTTTTCCTAGCATAATAATGGCTAATCATCAAACAACATCAGACACTGATACGTGATGGATCTAGTTCAGTCTTTTGGGGTACTGGAAAATGAACTATTAATATAAGCAGTCTCTGAATTAAGTGTAAATTTATGAACATCCTTTACATGTAGGTGGTGAGATTTATATGGCTTTTTCCCCTCCTCCTACACACACACACAATTCACTTAGGACTACAATGAAAATGTATGTAAAAATCTGTAAATATTTGCTTGAGAAACCATATTCTCTAACAATTCTACGTCCTCTATTTTCAAGAATATGCCTGACTCTTCATTCATTCATCCATTCAACTTAAACCCCCTTTACCACCACTCCTTAACGAGTCACTCAAACTGATGCATTGGGTCCCCAGGGGTAGCCCTGTTGGACTCAGTTTCTAGAGAAAATGAGTAGCAAAAAGGTAATTTGCAATTCCTATACTAAGAGTCCTTTTCACTTTTTTGTGACCTCTTCACCAAGTTCTCCTTAGTGCCTGGACAAGCAGCCATATTGGTTTCCAAAGGTCCAAACCTATATTGAGTCCATAGCCAGCAATTCTGGGGGGGAGGAGGGGTAACAACTCTCTGAAGCTGCCACCATCCATGGGTGTCTGTCTATGGCCCCTGTGAACTTCTTGAGGGCAGGGACTATGTTTTTGTCTTTCTTTGAATCCCTAATGCTTAGCACAGTCCCTGGCACATGCTAGATGCTTAATAAATATTGTTTAATGACTGATTGACTTCCTTTACCGTTCTGGTAGATATGACAGCTACTGTGGTGGCGCATAACTGGAAGCTGAAAGGATGTCCATCAACTGGGGAATGACTGAACAAGTTGTGGTATATGATTGGTAATGGAATATTATTTTGTGTTATTTTTGTTGTATATTTTGTTTGTTGTATATTGTGTCATAAGAAATGGCACACAAGACAATCTAAGAAAAACCTGAGAAGACTTATATGAAGTGATGCAAAGGAAGGGAATAGAACCAAGAGAATGTTGTGCATAGAAACAGCAATAATGTACAATGATCAACTGTGAGTGACTTAGCTATTATCAGCAATGCAAGGATCCAAGACAACTTCCAGGCATTCATGGCATAAAAGACTATCCGCCATTATAAAAAGAACTGAGGGATCCTAAATGAAGAGTGAAGTATACCATTCTTCATTTTATTTCCTCCATGAATTTTTCTCTGGTGTAAACTATATATGTCTTCTTTCACAACAAGATTAACATGGAAATATGTATTGTATGATAACACACATACAATCTATATCATACTACCTGCTGTCTTGAGGAGGGGAGAGGGGTGAAAGGAAGGGAAAGAACATGGGTCACAAAATGTTAGAAAATAATTTTTTAAATCATATCAACATATAATTTGGGGGAAAAAATCTAATTTTCTAAGAAGATATTCCAACTGCTGACATTTTGTGGTGGGAAGATTTGCTACCAATGGAAGGTGCCCTTCTCCTGATTTTCTTCCTCCTCCTCACCTGTTTCCTCCATAGGGGCCACCAGGAACCCATCAGGAATACTTGAAGTCCAACATGACTTGGAGAGATGAGAGTCATCAACTCCGTTCTTTCCAGTGAGATGAAGGAACTTGCCACTTTCCCTGCCACTGTATACTAAATTTACTATCTCCCCAGACTCTTTCATCTGATCTAAGAACCCCTGGACCTTGCCATCTACCCCACATCTGTATCCTTAGAACTGCTGGGCTTTTCCATCTACAATACAGCTGACCTTCCTTTTATGTATTATCTCCCCCAGTTAGAGGGTGAGATCCTTTATAGAAGGGACTATCTAGCTTTTCCAGTTTGTGTCCTCAATGTGTGTCACAGTGCTTCCCACAAAGCAAGTACTTAATAAAAGCTTCTTCCTTTGCTTAAGTTGCAAAGGGGCAAATTTAGGCTCACTATAGGAACAACTTCCTGACAATCCAAACTGCCCAGAGGTGAAATAGAATGACATGGTTGGAGTAGGTTTCACCTACTCACTGGAAGTCTTTCTTCAGGCAGAAAAGACTGAGTTCCTCTTTATGAGTTGGACTAGGGGTCCAAGGGAGACCTTTCCGACTCTAAAATCTTGCACTTCTGTGATTCATTTCCCTGGACAGAATGGGGTGGGGGGAAAATTTATAGTCCAATTTCATTTTTCAATGTTTCTTATCGATCATTAAACTGATGACAGACATGTTACAGTTCCTAAGATTATACCTTATCTTACTTTAGTTACATTTTAAATAAATGCCTTTTTTAGGGTAACTTCCCCCTCCCTCCTTCCCTCAGGCTTCTTGCTGAGATTCAGGGAGCTCCCTAGTCTTATCAGCTCTCCATTTACAAGCCATGTCTATCTCCTGCAGCAGGCTAATTTCATCTATTTTACATAGATTGTCACCAGCTTCTGTCTCCCAGGTGGAGTTTTTCTGACCAGCTTCCCAAATTAGAAAGGCAAATTAGAAAGGCTTAGCTGATTTGGAATCCACCATGGCCTGTCTACTGGGAGGTTGTATAATATAGTATACAATAAAGAATCTATTGAGGGGAAAAAAAATAGACTCTGGCCTGCTCAACTTCTTTAGAACCTCCAGAAATGTCTCTGGCTGCCTCCTCTTCCTCTTTTCATTGACCTTCCTGCACTGGCATCCAAGAAAGATTTTGAAATATGTCCTGGCCTAAAATTGGTGCCACTCATTTTATATTATTTTATAATATAGATACTTCCTGAGAATAGAACATCCTGGGAAACAAGATGAGCTAGCACAATTCCAACAGATTTGTTATTATTAATATTGTTATTAATTAGGATGCTAAGAATACTGAACATTAGTCTGCTCAAGTTGGAAGTTGTTCCCCAAGTATGCATTTATAAAGCCTGACCTAAGTTGTTGTTTTTTTTAAACCCTCACCTTCCATCTTAGAATCAATACTGTGTATTGGATCCAAGGCAGAAGAGCAGTAAGGGCTAGGCAATGGGGGTTAAGTGACTTGTCCAAGGTTACACAACTAGGAAGTGTTTGAGGCCAGATTTGAACCCAGTACCGCCTGTCCCTAAGCCTGGCTCTCAATTCACAGAGTCATCTAGCTGCCCCCCAAATTAGTTTTGAAAGGTAATCTAAGGTGTGCATATGTTATGAAGGTAAATATATAGTGGTGCAATAGATAGAGTTTTAGACTGAGAGTCAGAATGATTTGAGTTCATATCTGGCCCCAGACACTATACAACTCATTTATCCTGTTTGCCTTAGTTTCCTCATTTATAAAAATAGGGATTAAAAACTGCACCTAGCTCCTAGGGTTGTTACAAGGATCAAACAGGATATTATTTGTAAAGCATTTTACATAAATTAAAGTGCTATATACATGCTAGCTATTATTATAATCAATTAAACATTTACCTAACATAATATCAGGCAGAAGACTTCATTTACTCAATTGTAAAAATCTCAAGAATTAGACTAGAGGGGGCAGCTGGGAAGCTCAGTGGATTGAAAGTCAGGCCTAGAGACAGGAGGTCCTGGGTTCAAATCTGGCCTCAGACACTTCCCAGCAGTGTGACAAGTCACTTGATCCCCATTGCCTACCCTTACCACTCTTCTGCCTTAGAGCCAATACACAGTATTGACTCCAAGATGGAAGGTAAGGGTTTAAAAAAAAAAAATTAGACTAGACAACATCTGTAGTCTCTTCTAGTTCTGATTTTAGGACCTAACAGTTGGCATGCTCCATATTCTACAGTGGAATGAGAATTAGACCTAGTTTCTAGCCCTGGTTTTAATATGTAACAACAATGTGACCTCAAGAAAGCAATTTTTACTTTTGAGAGCCTCAGTTTCCTTATTTGTAAAAAATAGATAACACTTTACTCCATAGGTGAGAGTCCCAGTGTACTCTGCCCTCATCTGCCCTCGACTCGAATATTAGGTTCAGTGGTTTAAGAAAGATATTGATAAGCTAGAGAGTATCCAGAGGAGGGCAGCCAGGATGGTGGAGTACCCTGAGTCTGTGTCATAGGAAGAGACGTTGAAGGAACTTGAAATTCCACAATGAATTAGTGGCAAAACTGAGGCCTGGGTCTCCTGATTTTCTATCATCTACTCTTTCCAGTCTAGAGGAGGCAGATGGAGCTCATGGGCATATGCCCAAATGAGAGGAAGTAAGAAGAGTCGCATTCCTTGGAGACAGACAGCACATGTCTCCTATCTCTTTGCCTTTCTATGTATTCCCAAATATTAGCAAAATATCTGGCATATCATCATGAGGGTTTAATAAGTATATATTGACCGACTAACTTTATAACCTTAAAGCACTGTACAAATGTAAAGTACGATTACTGCTATTGGTCTTTGATCTTCAGGCATGCCATGGTGTACCTGGGATGCCAAGGGCTTCTTCAGACTAGGATAGGAAAAGCTGACAAAGTTCGATCCAATAAATATTTATTAACTGCCTACCACACGCAAAGTGCCAGGGGCACAGTCTTGATTTTGCATTGTTGGAAAGGTAGCATGGGGCCCTGGAATGAGACCGGGCCTCTGAGCCAGGAACCAGTGGATTCAAGTTTATCTTCTGATGTGTACCAATTGGGTGATCCTGGGAGAGTCCTTTAACTTCTTAGTGTCTCAGGCAGCAGTCTAAGATGATGCAATATAAGCTACAAAGTGCAGAACAGTGGCTGACCTGCCCTGATTGAGAAAGTTTCGTTACCATGCCTCTACACCAGGGAAATGACAAGTTCAGACCAAAAAAAAAAAAAAATGTAGCCCTTGAGGATACATGGAATAGAGAAGTTGCAAAGTTAAGATGAGAAAGAGGAAAAAAGCACATGTTGTTATTATTATTATTGTTATTAGTTAGGATGCTAAGAATACCAAATATTAGTCTGCTCAAGTTGGAAGTTGTTTTCTGATAAAACCTGACCTAAATTATTTTTTTAATTCTACTCTTCCCAATGCTCTTTTCTTCCCAACTCAATGATGTTTTCATACAGTAAGACAATATAGCATTATTGATCAAGAATTAGAATAAGAGAATAAGAAAGACATGAGTTCAGATTCTATTTTTGTTACCTTACCAACACTGTGACCCTAGACAAGTCTATTTACCTCTCTTGGCCTCAATTTTCTTGGCTGAAAAGAAGGCCCTTATCTTTGCCAAAACCAATCAACCTCTCTACCTTGTTCCCATTTCCTCCCACCTTTTCTTTTTAAGTAGATTGTCCACACAGTGATCCTCTCTCTCTCTCTCTCTCTCTCTCTCTCTCTCTCTCTCTCTCTCTCTCTCTCTCTCTCTCTCTCTCTCTCTCT
>NC_058131.1:643224250-643264697 GCF_016433145.1 Gracilinanus agilis | reverse complement strand
TACTAATAATAATAATAATAATAATAATAATACTTCTACTACTCTACTAATAATAATAATAATATTACTAATAATAATAATATTAATACTACTACTTCTACTACTACTAATAATAATAATAATATTACTACCACTACTACTACTACTACTACTACTAATAATAATAATAATAATAATAATATTTCTACTACTTCTACTACTACTACTACTCTACTACTGCTGCTACTACTGCTACTGCTACTGCTATTAGTACTTACTTCACTAGCATTTATATAGCATTTTGAGGTTTGCAAAATGCTTTATGTATGTTATCTCATTTGATTCTCACAATGACCCTATAAGGTAGCTGATATTATTATCCCCATTTTACAGAGGAAAAAACTGCCACTGAGAGCTTTGTTTTGGTTCCTAAGTACACCTTTAGGTGCTACTTCTTTTTATTATAAGGGAGGGGGAAATTTGGTTCCTTTCCTTTCCTCTTTCCCCTCATAGTTGATACAGTCACAGGAAGCAATGAGAAGCTAATAGTTGTAAAGGAGCAATCTAGTTGGACAAGTAGAAATAAGACACCTCTTTTCATAGGTAGGCAATGAATTCAAGGAACTCAGGAGTCTGGGTGAGTGCAGACCAGGAACTTCCTCTCAGGAAGATTCCTACTATGAGAAAGAAGATTTCTTTTCTCCCTTCATTAATTATGGTGTCTAGCAGCAGAGTTACTCACCCAGAAGCAGATAGTATCAAGTAGACAGAGAGCTAGTTTGAGAGAATTTAAGACCCAGATGAGGGGACCCATACTCCAAAAAGATCCGCATACAGAGAGGTAGTCACTCAAAGGAGGAAGCTGCTTTAAGGAGCAGATCTCTGACAACAAAAAAAAAAAGGCCGTCAACTATAAACTTAAGAGTGGCTCTAGCAACTGAATCAAGTTTTGGAGAGGGATCAGACCCTTGGGGCCCAGCTGAGCAACCCACACACCAGAGATACCTTGCTCAGAGGAGAGCTCTGTAAGGATTCTGCTAGGACTTCAAGGTCCTAGTAGAGTACTGGAGTAATGAGTAGCCTTGGCCACATGCGTTTTCTACATGTATACCTTACTACAATTCTCCTCCTCAATTTGTTCTCAGTCTTCCCACAGATGCTGTGAATGTGAGAGAATGCACTCCAATTTAATAGGGTGTGGTTTTATGGATACCGTTTTTTTACTCTGCCATCTTAATAAATGCTTTTCCTAAGAGCCCATTGTGCCTACTGGCTGACATTAAGGGAAAGTACACCAGTCAGGGCTTGTGAGCTAGCTTCGGTAGTAGCCAACCACAAAGTATCCCAGCACCTCAAGCTATCCACAGCCTTCTGGGATGGTAGTTGCTACACTAGCAGTAGACAACTTCTGGCATACAACCCTTTCTCTCCTTAAGATCTAAAAGTCTCAGAGAGGTTAGGTAAATTGCTTAGGGTAACATAAAACCCAGCCTCTTAAGCCCAGTGTTCTGTTCACAACAATGCTGCTTCCCACAGAAAATGAAATTTCTTAAAAGACTAAAGAATCAGAAAATCATAGAATTTTACTTACAAGGAATTTCAGGATCTTCCAGTACAACTCCCACATTTTTCAGATGAAAAATATGAGGCCCAGAAAGATTTCATAACTGGCCTAAAAAGATCATACCTAAGTGGCAGAGCTGAGGCATGATCCCAACTCCTCTGACACCAAGTACAAGGCTCTTTTTAAGATACTGCCCTGCCTCCTTCGACTGCCTTGGAATACATGTACAATAGTAGGTAGATAACTGGGTCAGGAGCTATGGACAATTTAGCTACTTTTTTTGTATTATTACACTAAATTGAAATTCAGAATGGTCAAACCACTTCAGAGCTCCATCTATCACTGTGCCTAACTAGTTCAACCCCTTCATTTTACAAATGAGGAAACTGAGACTCAGAGAAATGAGGTAACTTCCTGAAGGTCATATGGCCAGTAAATAGGAAGAGTCACTACTAGAACTCAGGTCGAAGGTTCTTACCACTTTATCAAGCAGTCCTCCTCCTATACAGAGAAGACCCACACAAGAAACTTGGGTTATCCAAAAACAGAGATACTCATTAAAATGGGTTACTGAAAAAGTATCAGTGTCTGGCATTCCTTAAAATAAGATCATTTTCAGCAATAAGAGGCAGTTTATGGGTGGGTCTTCCTGAGGCAGAGGAATAGAGTTGAGAGCCTTTCAGAGTTCCTTCTAATGTCTTTCCCAGACCTATGACGCTATGTATTTAACTTCTTAATTTTGTTTTTAAATGACTAATATAAATGAGGTATATGGTCCCTATCATATTTCCCACATTGCTTAGCCAATCCTTTTCATCTCCCTTCAAAGCTTGCAACCTTACCCTTACCCCCTCCCAACATACCCCTTCAGCATATGACCTCAGCTCCAACTTAACTAAGATCAAGCTGCACCATGGGGGCTCCCCCAATCCTCTCCTCAAAAACACTTTGTCAACACTATGTCTTCATCCATTGTCTCTTCCTTTCCTTCTGTCTCTGAGCAATAGAAGGGCTGTGTAATTAGAAAACCTTGAACCCTTGGACTTCATCTCCCAGAATTCCTTTCCTTTTCATCCCCGAGTTGTGTGCTTACGTTGTTTGTATTTAGTTGTGTGTAACCCCACCCTGGATCTCTCTTTTCCCACATGTGCGGCTGGGGAAGCTGGCTTTACTCAGGCTTTTATTTTTGTCTTTTTATCCCTTTTTACTTCAAGTTATTATTAATAAATTTTATTAAATATAATACTTTGAGTATTGGGATATTAATTTTTAAACTTACAGGACCAAGACAAACCTCTGCCCTTATCCCATTCCCTTTAGAGGATCACTTCAACAGCCATCTCTTTTCTCTCTCTATCTCTTGCATCTGAAAATCTATCTCCACTCCCATTTTTTCTTCTTCCCACAAGCATCTTTGCTTGTCCTATCTCTAAAGAAAAAAAATCCATTTTCCTCTTCCTTTTCTCTATGAAATTTCTTGAATGAATACTCTATACTTGTTATTTCCATTTTTTACTTTCCATTCACTCTGGGATGACCCCTACCATAATTATGTTGAAAATGCGCTCAAAGGTCAATGCTAAATCCAATGACCTATTCTTAGTCCTCATTGTCTTTCAAACTCTTCTTAGCATTTGTCACTATTACCCTTCTACACTCAATTCTCAATGGTCTTTGAACCCAGCATGTTATCTTGGTTGTCGCTCATTAATTCTACCTTGGAATTGCTGCTTATATCAATTCTAAGACAAAAGGTAAGGGTTAAAAAAATAATATAATAGAGGGGTAAATACTTAAAATGAAATAAGGAGATCTGGGTTCAAATTTCAACTTATTGGTCATCAACAGCAAGCCGTTCTGAGTCTCAGTCTTCTTCATTTGTACAATGGAGACAATAATACTGAATCACCTTCCTTGAAAGGTTGTAGTGAAGGGAAATCATAATAGAACTTAAACTTGATATATGTGTTATTTCTTCTGCCCTCCAACTCCAATCCCAATAGATAGACTATCAGCTCCTTGAGGGTGAGGATAGTTTCATTTTTATTTTTGTATTGTCACACAGGTGAAATATCATCTAGAAAGTGAGTTGGACTTAGAGGCAAAAGAGTGGTGAGTGTTGGACAATTGAGATTAAGTGATTGGTCCTCGGTTACACAGGTAGGAAATGCCTGTGTAACCTGAATCTGAACCTTGGACATCCTGTCTCTAGGCCTGGCATTCTATCTACTGAACCACGTAGCTGCTCCTCTACTACATTATTCTGCATAAGTGAAATCCTCAAGGAATGAAGAATTTTGCTCTATGAATATTTTGGTTAATAATAATAACACTTTTTACTACTTCTTAGCCTTTTGGCTACGATCAAGTATAATAATAATAGCACTTTTGATAAAAATGACACATTTATACAGCACTTAAATAATTACAAAGCACTTTACAAATATCTCAGTTAGCCCTACAATATGTCCCAGATGGGTGCTATCATTATCCCCTTTTTACAGATGAGAAAATCAAGGTTTTAGTCCTATTGTTCAGGACCACACTGCTAGTAAGTTTCTGGGGCAGGATTTGAACTCAAGAATTGAGTTCTTGATTTTTATCCACCTTGCTACTTTGGTTACTCAGAAACACCCCACAACCCTCTTTGTTAAAGATCATTTAAAAATGTACTTCCCAAATTCCATTTTACCACCTAAATATAATAAATGCATTTGAAACTTTCTTGAGTGCTGTGAGTGGCAGAAAGGCATAATGGGAGGAACAGCCACTCCAGCGAAAAGGGAGATCTCTAGTGGCATGCCAATAGCATCTGTCTACAGCCAAAAAAAAGCCACTGCTTATTCCTTGAGGTAGCTACATCAATAAGAGCACAGAAGGTGGTAGTCCTGCTAGATTCTGCCCTGGTCAGCCCACATGTGGAGGATTGAGTTCCATTCTGGGGGCTGTCTCTGAGTATTTGGAGGGTTATCATAGAGAAGAGGGATTAAACCTATTAAGTGTGGCTCCAGAGACCAGAACTAGGATCACTTAGTAATGGGGAAGTAGATTTCAGCTCGATGACAGGAAGTATTTCCTAACGGTAAGAGCTTTCCCAAAATGGAATGAGCTGCTCAGGGAATGGTGAATAATTTGTCTTAAAGGGGAGGCTAGAGAGCTTTTTGTCACTGATACCGTAGAACAAATTCTTGTATAGGCTGGGAGTTCTGACAAGATAAGTGCTAAAGTCCTTTCTTTCTTTCTTTCTTTTTTTTTTTTTTTTTTTTTTTTTTTTTTTACATTTTTAAACCCTTAATTTCTGTGTATTGGCTCCTAGGTGGATGAGTGGTAAGGGTGAGCAATGGGGGTTAAGTGACTTGCCCAGGGTCACACAGCTGGGAAGTGACTGAGGCCGGATTTGAACCTAGGACCTCTCGTCTCTAGGCCTGACTCTCAATCCACTGAGCTACCCCGCTGCCCCCCTAAAGTCCTTTCTACTGATCTAGGAGTCCAAAAATCCTGAAAAACCTTTCCATTTCCAGTTGTACCATTCACTGGCAATGACATCTTGGACAAGCAAGTCACTTTGGTTATCTAGGACTCAGTTTACTCATCTATAAAAACAAGTGAATTGGACTAGAACATCTCAAATGTCCTTGTGCTTCTAAATCTATGATCCAGCATTTTTTCAGTAGCCTGGGGGCATTGTTCTGAGCATTAATGGTCATAAAGAAGGTATCTTATAGTTAGCCAAATGTGTACTGACTATCAGGGTATACCCAGAAAATGTGAGGTCTTGGAGAAGGTGGGGGGGGGATGATATTCAATACAAACGCAACATAGAGAACAAAAGCTCTGCTCTCAGTTCAGGGGAAAACTCTTTTTAAATCTCATGTTCTCCTCTCAGATACTGACTAATTTCTACTATCAGTGTTTGTTCTTCTAGCAATCTTTCCTTCCTCCTTTTTTTCCTTTCTTTCCTTCTTTCCTTCTTCTCTCCTCTCTTTCCATCTTCCTTCCTCTCTCCCTCCCTTCCTTTCCTCCTTTATTCCTAGCTTTCTCCCTCCCTCCCTCCCTCCCTTCCTCCCTTCCTTCCTTTCTTACTTCTTTCCTTCCTTCCTTCCTTCCTTCTCCCCTCCCTCTCACTAGAAAACCACTACTGACTTTACTCAGAAGCTAACTGCCTAAAGCACGCACAGATTTGGTGTAACATGTTAAACATATTAACTTAATGTTTGCCCTACTTGAGGCTTACTCCACACTGAGCCAGCACTGAGAAAAAGAGGACCTAGAAATTCTCAAGTTCAGACTTTTCCCCCCCAGTTCCTTGTCCACAAAATGGTACTAGTAATGATCTGTCTCCCATTTCCGGGTTTCACTTGTCTCGTACCATTCAAAAGAATAGCCTCGGCCACCTTCAAGGGACTGAACAAATAAAATTGATGGCATTTGATTTTGTATATTCATCCTGAATAAATGAGCTCTCTGGATTTTCCAAATCATTCATACAACAGTGGGGGTTACACTAACACCTTCATATTCCCCCTCTTTAAAAAAAGATGTAATGCCACTGGAAGCAGAAACAGCCATCTTTCTTCTAATCTATTATATTTGTCTCTGATTCTTTAATATGTATATATTTATATATTTTACATATTTCTGTTACAGTGGAACAGAGTCAGTGGGGAGCCGCTATGGCAGAGCAGGAGCAGCTAAAACTTGAATTGGTAGACAAGGGGCCAGGACCAGGAAAGAGCTGGCAAATGTCAGAGCCAACTCTGAATCAAAGCTCTAAGAGCTAGGGGATGGAGGAAATAAGCCAAGAAGTGATTGGTTTCCTAGTCCATAGGAAGCAGAAAGTATAAGAGCTGAGAGGTTATTAAGATGGGAAGGAGAAGCTGGGTCTCAGTTCCTCTAGACAGACAGGCAACGTCTGAAATCTCTCCAGGCAAATGTCTGGAATCTGGCCATCAGTGTGTTTGAAATTAGGGCACCAGTGAGCAGAACGCATTTAGGTGAACCTGATCCTCTTTACAGAAACCCTCTGGCCTCCTTTAGGGCTCCTAAATAGGAAGTGAGCTCAACATCTGAGTCCATGGGGTTGGGTGTTAAGAAGAGAGCAAGGGGAAGCAGCTCTAGATAGGAAATGCCCAATATTTTAGCTCCCATGATGTGAACCATGACTGCTGATATTTCTAGGAAGAAAATATGTCCCTGGACAATCTGTGTGGCTGGCAACATCCCAAGTCCCCTAGCTAATCACAGTTTCAAAAGCATTGATCCCTAGTCCAGCAAGCTAGCTGAGTGCTGTTCTACTGTCCTCTGCTAATTTTTGATGCCTCTGTTGGATGATGCCATACTACTTTGGTCTAAAGCTTTTAACGAAATTCTAGGGCTGAGTATATTCCTAATAGCTTTCCTGGATCACAAGAGAAACCGTGTTCCAGAAATATTAGGGGAACATTTGATCTATAAGTCACATAGGATCGTCAGAGAGACTTCGGAGAGCATTTATTCTAATCCTCTTATTGAACAGATAAAGAAACTGAGGCACCAAGAAGTCTCAGGATTTGCTCAAGATCCCACTCAGAGCAGAGTTGGCATTCAAACCCAGGACTTCCTACCCCAAATCCAATGTTCTCTGTCTACAATCATATTAACTTACAATATGCTGATGATTAGAAATGATAAGGTACAATTACATATTTAGAGTGTCTCTTTGGTGCTTTCGGATTGTAGTTTTGAATTTTTTTTTTAATTTTCCAAAGGCAAGACAAATATTTACCAAAATAAATTAATATCTATAGTAAAGGATACAAAATCTAAATATAAAGCAGTGTCTTATTTTGGCTGTTCATCTGATAACTGCTTTATTTTTATATTGTCACCTCTAGTTTACTTTTTAAAAAATTAATTTGTTTTAGTGATATTATATAATGATTTTCTGTAAAAACTTGGCTACTCTCAGAAATGTAATGATATGGGACAATCCTGAAGGACTTATGACAGGGAAATGCTAACTGCCTTAGGAGAAAGAACTACTGGAGTCATCTTTCACATCAGTGTATTTATGGTTTTATTTTGGGGTTTTGATTATGTATGAGTTTATTTTTACAACAATGACCAATATGAAAGTGTGTTTTGCATGACAACAAAATTTTAAAATTAATTTGTTTCTTCCATCATATTCCCCTTATCTTCATCCAACAAAAAGACAAAAAACAAATCTGAAAACTGAAGCCTTTAATACATACCTGCAGCAGGAAGAAAAATCCCACATTGGCCCTTATCCAAAATATGTGGGTCTTTCTAGGTCTAAGGTTTTTCATTGTTCTGCCAAGAGAAAAGTGGTGAGCTTTATCCTGGCTCTTCTCAACTCCTCTAGTTTGCCACTGAGTTTGATCAAATGTTTGAAGCATTTCAAAGTTGGTTGCCTCTGCAATGTTGTAATCACTATACAAATTGTTCTCCTAACTCTGCTCATCTCATCTTGCATCAGTTCAGAGGTCTTCCTTCAAAGAAAACTGAAAATTTCTATTTCCTTCAAATCGTCCATTTCCTCGGAAATTATCCATTTCGTCGTTTCTTGCAGTAAGATAATATTCCATTTAATTCATACAATTTGCTTAGCCATTCCCCAATATGAGAGTACGCCCTGACCCTCTTCTGCTTAGTTTCAGATTTTTTGGCTACCAGAAATAGAACTGCTATAAATATTTTTGAATATACTGATACTTTTTCTCTTTATTTGATTTTTTTCAGGGGGAAGGGTCTAGACCTAGTTGCAATATAGCTTGGAGACATGATTCCAGAATAACAGGCCCAATTCATAGTTCCATCAACAGAATACTTAGATGATCTATTTTCCCACAGTCCTCCCAACATTTCTCATATTCCTCTTTTATCATTTCTGCAATCTGTCTGATAGGTGTGAGGGGGAACTTCAACATTGCTTTTGTTTTCATTTCTCTAGTTATTAGTCATTTAGAGCATTTTTTCATATGGTTGTTGATAACTTAGATTCCCAATCCCCACCCCTCCACCCCCACCAAAACTACTTACTATCTTTTATTCATTTCTCTATCAGGGTATGTCTCATAATCTGATAAATCAGAATCTCTTCCTTACATATCTTAAATATGAAATTCTTTTTTAGAAAAACTGGTCGAAAACATTTTTTCCAGCTACCTGTTTCCCTTCTACTTTACATGTGTTGGTACAAAAATCTTTTTATTTTTATGTAATAATTAAAACTGTCCATTTTATCGTGTTCAATCCTCTCTATCATTTGTTTAGTCATGTGTACTTTTCCAATCCATTGGTCTAAAGGATAATTTCTCACTTGCTCCTCATTTCTTTGTGATATGCTCTTTCATATCTAAGTCATGTATACATTTAAGACAGCGAGGTGGCACACTGGCACACTGGCGCTGGGCCAGGAATCAAGAAGATTCCTTTTCTTGAGTTCAAATCTGGCTTCAGATACTTTCTAGATGTGTAACCCTGGGCAAGTCACTTAATCCTATTTGCCTCAGTTTTCCTCATCTGTAAAATAAGGGGGAAAAAGAAATGGCAAACCATCCCAATATCTTTGCCAGGAAAACCCTAGATGGAGTCATAGAAGAGTCAAATATGACTGAAACAACTGAATAGCAGCATATGTTTGAAGTTTATCTGAATGTATTACGTAAGGTAATGTTCTAAATGTGGTTTCTGCCAGAATGTTGCCCCGTTTTACCAATGAATTTTGTCAAAACAGCGAATCCTTCCTCTAATAACTAGGTTCTTGGGTAGCAAAATGTCACAGTGGGGGGGGGGCAGCTGGGTGGCTCAGTGGATTGAGAGTCAGGCCTAGAGACGGGAAGTCCTGGGTTCAAATCCGGCCTCAGACACTTCCCAGCTGTGTGACCCTGGGCAAGTCACTTGACCCCCATTCCCTACCCTTACCAATCTTCCACCTATAAGTCAATACACAGAAGTTAAGGGTTTAAAATTAAAAAAAAACACACATACACACAAAAAAAATGTCACAGTGGCAGCTATATGACACAGAGTCAGACCTGGAATCAGAAGGGCTTGTGTTCAAATCTGGCCTCAGACACATCCTAGTTGTGTGACCCTGGACAAGTCACTTAACCTCACTTGCTTAGCCTTCCCCCTTCTGTCCTAGAGTTGTCAGTAGGACATAAACTAAGGATTTAAAAAAAAAAAAAAAAGATGGCATAGTTAAGTAATAGCATTAGACTTAAAGTCAGGAAGACCTAAGTTCAAATGCAGCATCAAACACTTAGTAGCTATATAACTTTGGACAAGTCACTCCCCCGCTGTCCAGTTCAGTTTCTTCATCTATAAAAGAGGGATGATAAAAGCATCTTTCCCACAGAGTTATTGTGAGAATTAAATAAGATAACATATGCATGATGTTTTGTAAACTGTAAAGTGCTACTACATACTAATTATCATCATCATCATCAAACACTATGCTACTGTTTTATTTGTTTCTGTAGGTTGAATATCTAATGATCGAAGCAAATCCATTCTTACCAGATCTTGGAGTGTGTCATTCCATGGTCCCAAAATTCAAATCTCTTTTCCAGAATTACCTTCTTACATCTTTACTTACCAAATTAATTTTTTTCTTCCTCATCCATTGTCTTGCAACAGTGAAGAAAACACTGTCTGTGCCTCTATGGTCTTCAGTTCCTTGCCCAAGATTTCATAATGATTAACAATCCTTTTTTTTTATTTATCCTGGCCATATCATATAAAGAATCCATATGAATCACAAAAAGTGACAAGAAGTTATCATCAATTTTAATAAGTTTAGAGATATGCTTTATTATATCTTAGATATACATCCCAGAAACATAATTGAAATTGAAAAATTGAAAAAATATCATTATTAGGTCAACACAGATAGCTGCCTTACTATCTAGATTTGAACTTTATTTTTTAACTCTTCCCTTTTGTCTTAAAATCAGTACTGTGTAGGGGGCAGCTGGGTAGCTCAGTGGAGTGAGAGTCAGGCCTAGAGACAGGAGGTCCTAGGTTCAAACCTGGCCTCAGCCACTTCCCAGCTGTGTGACCCTGGGCAGGTCACTTGACCCCCATTGCCCACCCTTACCACTCTTCCACCTAGGAGACAATACACCGAAAGTATAAGGGTTAAAAAAAAAATCAATACTGTGTATTGGTTCCAAAGCAGAAGAGTGATAAGAGCTAGGCAATGAGGTTAAATGACTTGCCCAGGGTCACACACAGATAAGAAGTGCCTGAGGCTAGATTTGAACCTAGGACCTCTCATCTCTGGGTTTGACTCTATCCACCAAGCCAAACCTAGCTGCCCCCAACCTGAACTTTCTTTATGTTGGTTTGAAATTTCCAGTATTGAGAAGGCAAGTTGTCATTTCTTTACTCTTTACATTCTCAAATGCATCCTTTAGACCAGGGGTCGGCAACGTATGGCTCTCGAGCCCTATCTGGCTCTTTTGAGGGCCAGATATGGCTCTTTCTGCAGGAGCCATAAAGTCCATTTTTTTTTCAGGCGCTGTTACAGGAGCGGCACTGTGAGCACTGTACGGCTCTCACAAAATTACATTTTAAAAAATGTGGCGTTTATGGCTCTCACGGCCAAAAAGGTTGCCGACCCCTGCTTTAGATTTTTGAGTGTTACTATTGGTGGAAGAAATAAAGAAGAAAAAGGAAGGAAAGGAAAGAAAATGTATATCATCCCATTGCTTTGGACTGGAGTGGAGATGACAACTTTTCAAAGACTGTGTTATGAGAGTACAAATTCAGGGAGGTCTTATTAAGCCAGAAAGGTTTTTTAAATGGTTCTGCCGACTATATGTCAACTGAGAACCAACGTAGCCAAATTTGGAGAAACTTATGGCTACAGTTAATCAGTTGATGATGGACTTTTTTGGGGGGCCAAAGAAATTCATGAAACCATCTACTAGACTAGAGCGTAGAAAGGGCTGCAATCTATATCTAGGAGGAAGAACCCAAGTAGGTGGTATCAGGGATCTTTAAAAATCTTTCGGCTGATTGACCTTGCTGAAAGTCATTCTAGGCAAAAAAAAAAACAACACGATTTTATACTTCCCCAGGTTAGGTGTCAGGGACAGATAAATCATCCAGGTCACTGTGACTGTGAAGACCTGAATTTTGAAGTAAACAGAAAGAATTCACTCCTGTCTAGCATTATGCCTCTGTTCACACAGCATTTAGATGAATTCACAATTCATATCTGAGGTCAACTTTGTTTTCAATTCAGCTTTATAAACTACATTTCATCACATACTCTA
Source organism: Gracilinanus agilis (assembly GCF_016433145.1). Lineage (NCBI taxonomy): Eukaryota > Metazoa > Chordata > Mammalia > Didelphimorphia > Didelphidae > Gracilinanus > Gracilinanus agilis. Next base: position 643,252,868 of record NC_058131.1, on the reverse strand, counting down.
CAGCACTGAAACTCAATTTAGGAGAAGCCCAGAGGGAGAAATGCAGCATCATACTTCATAATGGCCAGGTCCATTAGCTAGAGAACTCCATTGTCCTCCGCTTCCCAGTTTACTTTGTGGTTCATTGTTTGACTTCAGCTCTTTAACAAGGGAAATTCAGAGCACTTGGTCATCACTTTTCTATTAAGCTCTCTTTCCACCAAACTCCACAGGTGACAGAGGGTGTGATACGGTTACAATGAGTCTTTGGCTGATGTCATCCATGGGCCAAGGCTCCCTCTGATAAAAAGAAACAGAAAAGGGAGGCCCAGACTTCCACCTGCACCTGAATTATGCAGGTAATTCACTCAACTGGGATGTCCCAATGGAGTCCTGGTTTCGTTTCACCAGAGGAGAAAGAGTTTCCTGGCATGCTGACAGGTATGACAATGAAAATAGCAATGCTGTGCAAACGTTGGGGGAATTCAATAAATGATGCTGATAGTTATGCAAACACAGAACTGAGAAACTACAGAAGTTTAGGGCTAGAAGGGACCCTTAGAGATGAGTTAACCCAATTTCCTCTTTTTTTTTTTTACAGAGGAGGAAAATGGTAGAAGTAGTACTGTCAGGTCTCTTGATTCCAAACTCAGTACTCTTTCTATTATACTTTGATGGGAGAAAAAAATAGTGTGTTTATGAACTAGATATATTAGCTGAAGCCCTCCTGAATGACTTTTCCACATTATGAAGGATATCTTTGTAACCCAGAGGACTCCAGATAATTATCTATTTGCCCTTAAAAATAGTTAACACTCAGCTCTCCAAAAATGTGCCCAAGACACACTTCTAAGTTTTATCAACATTATGAACATTTGCCCCATTAATTGCTTAAGTCCAGGGAATGGCAAACTATGGCCTATTGGCCAAATCATTTTGCCTGTTTTTGTGTAGACCTTGAGCTAAGAGTGGTAGCTCAAGGGCCAGTATGATAGCAGAAAGCAAGCTGAATTTGCTAACCCTTAAACAATCAACAGAACAATAAATGGAGCCTTGATTTGTAGCATTTACTAGTTTCTGAGATTTAAGTCTTCACCTTGAAAATTTAGCAATCAGTTCTTATGATTGCTGACCCAGCACTTCCTTGGAGTCACCATCCAGGCTTGAGAATTCATCAGTTTAAGCCAGCAGTGGATGGGGAAGCCAGTCCTTGAGAGGGAAAGAGATTCTCCTCTCTTCCCTTCACCTGGGTCATGTCAATTTTAAACAGAGATGTTCACCCCGTAAAGACATTGCATCCAACAGAGAGCAGGGATAACACATTATAGGTAGATAGAGATACAGTCATTCAAGGAAGGAGAGAACTTCAAGAACTGTGACTTCTAGGGAAATGGGGCGGGGAGCTGGCTATGGACTCCTGGAAAATGAATGATTAGTCTATGGTCACACAGTTATTAAACATCATTGGTGGGGGATTCACTATGCAAATCCTTAAAGGATTGAGCTGGTTGCTAGGAACTAAGGGCAAACACAAAAGAAATTTTTCTGTCATCTCTGCCATTTAGTATAAGTACCTTATAGCCTGTTTTTAAGAAACAATTCTTATGTACATATACATATACACATAATGAAATGGCAAAAAAGTTATACATACATACATACGTATATACACAATTCAAAATAAAGCCAAAAATGATTGAAGGGATGTCCATCAATTAAGGAATGACTGATCAAATTATGGCATATGTTGGTGATGGAATACTATTGTGCTATAAGAAACAATGAACAGGATGGTTTCAGAAAGAGCTGAAAAGACCTACGTGAACTGATGAACTGATGAAGAGTGAAAGAAGCAGGACCATGAGAACATTATACACAGTAACAGCAATATTGTGGAATGATCAACTCTGAAAGACAGCTACTCTAAGCAACACAACAATCCAGGAAAATTCTGAGGGATTTATGACAAAGAATGCTATTCACTTCCAGAGAAAAAAATGTTGGTGTCAGAATGCTGATCCAAGCATACAATTTTTCACTTTAGTTTATTTGGGTTTTTATTTGGAGATTTTGGTTTTATATGATTATTCTCTTATAAAAATTAACATATGGAAATATGTTTTGTATGATAATACATGAATAAACCAGATCAAATTGCTTTCCAGAGCCAGGAAGGAAGAAGGATGGAAGGGAAGGAGACAGTTTGGATCATATAACTTCAGAATTTATGGGGAAATTTGTTATTACATGTAATTGATAAAATAAAATATATTTACCCAAAAAAGAATATAATAAAAAAAGAAAGCATTATGAATGGAAGTAGTCAGGAAATGTTTCATGGATAAGATGGAACTTGAGGTGAGCTTTGATAGAGGAGCTGAATTTGCAGAAGTGAAGGCAAGGCAAATAGTTTGAGCAAAAACACAGTGATGGCAGTGAATTTGGTGCTCTGAAAGTGACAGGAAGGAGACTGGTTTTGGCCGAGAGTTCCTATTGAAATAAAGAGAAAAATAGGCTTCACTGAAGAAGTAAGGTGTAGACTAATTATGAAGGATCTTGATTGCGAGACAGAGGGGCTTGAAGTTTATGGACTAGGCAAGAGGAAGCCATTGTAAATTCCCGAGCAGAAAACACAATGAAACTTCCATTTTAGGACAATTAATTTGACAGAGATGAGTAAGTGAGATGGATTAGAGGAGAAACCTAAGAATGAAAACAAGAAGATAAACCAGAAGGCAATGATAGGAGTCCAAGAGGAAATCATGGGGGTCTTCATGAAAATTCTGGCAGTGGGTACAACTTAAAGTGTTAGTTTAAAAAACTTCTAGGAAACTGAGTGGATCTCATTTCTGGTCAGATAGAAAAGATGAAGGAAAGAAATAAGTTGAGCTGGTTCCAAGGCCTCTAAGCCGGGAAACTGGTGAATATCAATGGCACAAATGGTGAAGTTGTGAGGAGAACCTAGTTGGGGAGAAGGTGGTAAGTTTGATTTTGAATATGCCAAATTTATGAGGATAATGAGACATCTGTAACCAATTTTTGAGACAGACCCCTATGAACAGAGAGAACAATTCAAAGCCTCATTTGGTGGGTTTGGTTTTCCTTCATTAGTCCAACCCTCTCATTTTATTTTATTTTTTAGTTTCAGTTTTATTGAATTTCCAAATTCTCTCCCTCTCAAATCCCACTCCCAGTTGGTAGGGATCTTCTTCTTCCTCTTCTAGAAAGGACTGAGCCTAATAAGAGTTCTGCCACACCTGTGCTTTTGTGAAGTCAGTGTTGTGGTAACAATAGGGATGGCAGCTGTTTGAGATCAATAGTAGTCATGGTTTGTATCTGGAGAGAGCAAGGAGATCACATGGGAACTGAAGCAGAACTCTAGAGACTAGGGGGCCCAGTCGAGGCACAGTAGTAGCCTGTGGACTACCTGGGGACCAGAGATGTCTCTGTTTCCAGCAGCCAGAATGGGACAGGAATTGCTAATTTTCTACTAGGAAGAATAGCTGCCAAATTGTGAAGTATGGTGCCTCCTCCTTCCCCTCACCCCGACTTTCCACTTTCGACCCATAGGGCAGAAGCTGATTCCAAAGGTTACTTTTCTAATATATGTTCAAGGAGTTCGAATTTCTTTTGCTGGCTAGATAAATTCTGAGTGTTGTTGATCTATTGATAAATTCTCAGTGTTGTTACTATATTAGTAGCAGAGAAGAGCAGTTATTCATATACAGAGATACAGAAAAGAGCAAGGTTTGAGCCCTAGTCCCCAAAAGTTTGGGGCTTTCTTTTGGTTAGAGGCCAAGCCAAATTGAAAGAGAATATTGCAGTTTTATTATTAATCGTTTTTAATAAGCTTCTCTGAAGTCAGAACTAAGCTTGATCTAGAGTTTCTCCTTCCTTTACCCTAGGCTAAAAATGAGTCAGAGTGCTATCTTTGGGTCTGGAACAAGGGTGGGTTGTAGGGACATTTGGTCCTACTCATTCCTTCCTCTTTCCCCTAAGCAAACCCATAGAAAGCTCTCTATTTGAAGTGGAGCCAAGGGCTGCGACTAGGAAGAAAAAAGCCAACCAGTGGGAGGAGAAAAGGTGTGGTTGGTCCTGGCTGCCATCAGCCACATTTTCCAAAAGGTGGTGGTCAGAGAAAGGAGCGAATGCGTTTTCTCTTTTGTCTTTATCTTCTACCTCAAGTGTATATACCCAGGCGTGCACAAAAGTTTATACATCAAAATGATACTATCCCATCAGAAGCTGACAATAAGGGACTGGAGTACATGTGAGAGCCTAAGATGAGATTTGGCAGTCATCCACCTAAGTGTGAGAGTTGAAAGGAGCAGTGATTAAGCCTTGGTGAGAATAACAGTAGGTGACCAGGAAAAACAGATACCTGAGAAAGAGAAAAAGAAAGAATGGTAGAAAGAATAAGGATAATATGGAGTCATGAATCCAAGGAGGAAAAAGTTTTCAAAAGGAAGGTTTCAGAGAGGGCAAGAAAAATTTGATCTGAGAAAAGCCTGTTGGATTTGACTAGAACAAATACCTAAGTACATTTCTTCCATCTAAAAGGGTATAGTGAATAACACTTCAGTGTTAAATATTTGACTTAAATAACTGACTGTAGAATTATAGTCTTCTAATTTGAAAGGTAGGTCATTTGGACAAACTTCCGACCCCAAATAACAATCTCTTTCATAGCCTCCTTCTTAGGTTAGATGATCTGTGTAAACGTCTCCATCGTTTCAGAGTTCACTGCCTTTCCTGGTAGCCCATTTCATTGTTGGATGTCTCTAAGTCTTTATTATATTAAGATAGTATGAGTCTCCTGGTAACTTCTCCCCTTTGTTCCTAGTGCTGCCTTCTGAGACCAATTAAAACAAATCTGTCTTGGCAGCCTACATGGCAGTCTCTCCCTCATTCTTCTCTTCTCCAGGCAATAGATCCCTAGTTCCTTCAATCTCTTCCCTTTTGTTTTAATTACCTGAACACTTCCCATCCTAGTTATCATTCTCTAGCTTGTTGGTGTCTCTTAAAATATTTTCCGAAGGATCAAACAACATTCAGGAGTGGTTTGAGCTGAATAGAACATAGAAATGCCATGGGATGGCTGGACACAGTTGTAAACCTAAGCCAGGTGATGTATGAGAGTATTCAAATAAATTCAATAAACTCTTATTAAATGCTGTCTGTACTCAAGGAACTGTGCTCTAGATCCTAAGAATACAAATATAAAAATCTAAAGAGTCTCTATCCTTAAGGATTTAAAGTCCTACATGGAGAGACAATGATGGCTTCAAGAACAAGAAGCTGGAAACCAGAAAGATCACAGGACACTGAACTATGTAAAGGATGCCAAGTAGAACTAGACAAAGATTGCAACTGAAAATTTAGTTAAGTTCCCCAAATTAGGAAAATGCTAATTTTCTTTAAGGTGGAATATGCCCATTTTCCATCCTTCAAAACTTTACCCCATCTATAGTCAAAGTATGGTACATTGCTACTGTCTTTGTATATTCGATTTCCTGGACCCAGGTAGAAAAGGGCACAGAAAACAATCCAGAGATGGGAAATATGTCACAGAAGGGAAAAGATTGCCCTCTTGTGGGCCTCTATGTGGTGGCAGTATGAAAAAAGGGACCCAGGAATTCTGGACAAGAGGCTGAAGGGACCTGAATGGAGTGAATAGTGCTTTCCTTTTTTGATCCTCTTTTTAGCCCAGTTGTCACTAATAACCTTCAAGAGAATAACACAATGGAGCTAGAGGTTAAGAATAGAAGTAAAAACTATTATGCAAATGAAAAGAGAATCAGGTAGCAAAGAAGTAAAAGCACTTTTTATATAAGTAAAACATTGGAAACAAATTATGTGATCATTGATTGGCTGGGCAAACTGTGGCACATGAATAAAATGAAATAACATTATGCCATAGGAAATGAAGAATATGAAGAATTTAGAGAAACATGAGAAGACTTATCTAAACTGATGCAAAAAAATCAGAATCAGGAAAAGACAATGAGATGGAACATGACTACAATAGGATAGGGATCCAGAGTGAATTAGAGAAATCAATGAGGATAGGGACTGGACCTCTGGTTTCTCTTGGGGACTGCTCAGATGAAGAAATAATCTCTACCAATGTAGGTCAGTTACATTATTATAAGCAAAAACACTACAGGGCAGCTAAACTCAGATGAATTGTCATGACCAATCTTCATCATAAGGAACAAAGGCTGAAACACTTCATTCCTCTCTGCAGATTGGTGGGGGACTATAGAGGGAGATTGTTGCATACTCTGTAAGATTTTAAGGCACTTTCTTTAGTTTAATATGCTGAACTGTTTTTCTTGGTTACTAGGGAAAATTCAACCGAAGGGAGGATATATCAGGAAATGATTGTGATATAAAAAACAAAAGTCACCACTAAAACTTTTTCTTTTAAGAAAAGTTGTGTTACGTGGTATTAAACCTAAGGAACTGATCTTAGATCTAAGCAAACTGATCTATTTTTTTTTTAAAAAAAAACCTTTATAAGGACAGAAAAAAAGGAGGTGTAAATCATTATTCTAATAGCCTGGTAACATTAAATTAGATGCAATTTTTTAAAAAACCTTTACTTTCCATCTTAGAATCAATATTGTATATTGGTTCCAAGGCAGAAGAGCAGTAAGGGCTAGGCAATGGGGGGTTAAGTGACTTGTCCAGGATCATATAACTAGGTAGAGAGGCCAGGTTTGAACCCAGCACCTCCCATCTCTAGGTCTGGCTCTCAATCTACTGAGTAGCCTAGATGTCCCATGGATGTAATTTTTTAAAAAAGAAGGCCTATGGATAAGAATGGATTAAATTCAATGCTAGCAATTATTACAGAATTTGGGATTAATATTTTCAAAGAGAAAACAATGTAGGTTATCCAACAATAACTGTGGCAAAGGTAAAGTCCTTGCTAAAAGGACTTGCTATGGAGTCCTTGCTAAAAGGACTTGCTATGGAGTGCTTGCTAAAAGTCCTCCATTTTTAATCCATGTCTTAGTACCTTCAATGCAAAGGTGAAATAGTTGAAGCCAGTGAAAAGTCATCATCACCTTAAGAAGGACTCTGACAAACTAGAGAGTAAAGAAAGTAGACAAAGAAGGATAGCCAGAATAGTAGAGGGCCTTGAGTCCATGACATATAGATTGGTGGAAGGAAGTGGGCACGTTTAACCTACAGAAGATAAGACTCACGTAGCATATAACAGTCATCTTCAAGTAGTCAAAGGGTTGTCATGTGGAAGAAGGATTAGACTTGTTCTGTTTGGCCCCAGAGGGCACCACCAGGAGCAAGGAGTGGAAATTGCAAAGAGATAAATTTATGCTTGATGTCAGGAAAATCTTCCTAATAATTAGAGCTGTCCCAAAGTGGAATAACCTGCTTCAAAGGGTGGCAGATTCCCCCTCTGACCACTCCTATTTGAGATGATACCACATTGGTTTTGTGAAGCCCTAGACCACTGCAAACCTTCCAGAAAACAATTTGTAACCACTCAAAAGAGTTTGGCCTAATCATCAACAGAGGGAAAATAGAAATTATGAAATGTCATTAGAAGGATAAACTGCAGACTTCGTCCAATGGAATGAAACTGAATATGGCATCAGTGGATAATAAGTGAGGCCCAAAACTTAACAGGAGGAAGAAATTTAGCTGAATTGACTTCAAGAAATTGCAAAGCTCTTTGAAAGATTCCAAACTTCTCCCAGAAACAGAAGCCTGACTTTTTAACATCAATATTTGACTGGTAGTCTTGTATGTTTGTGAGTCAAGGAACACAATTATTTCTGAGGAATTAAAAATGAGTACCACACAAAGGGCAAGAGAGAGGTGCAGAGTAGCTGTTCGTTGAATAGAAATGTCTCTCTGGAAAATTAAGAAACTGGCCCTAAGGGGAGCTAAGGTCAATATAAGCTCTAACATTTTATTGCATTATTTATGGGAATTGGTGAGAAGGGCACTTATTCAGAAATAATCCTTCTGCACTGGTTTTCTGGAAACCAGAAGAAAGAGAATGATGGGGGGGGGTATGAATGTGACACAAAGACAATCAATTAAAAGACTGTTTTAAAAGAAATATTTCAATTAAAGAAAGATATTTAAGACATTGTTCAGTGTTATGAGGAAATACTTGAAGATGAGGAAATATGAGGGGAAAATTGAAGGAAAGAGACCCAAAGGGAGGTTGGAGAGTCCCAAAATCAGCTTACTTGTGGAGTTTGCATAGAATCTGACCTTTACATCCACCGGGATTCTGAAGTTTGAAAGGATTGTTTGGCCCTAAGACCTGGCTCTGTGAAGCATGGAAATACATGATCATAGTATCATAGATGGAGAGCTGAAAGGGGTTTTAGAGCTTGTTCAATCCAACTGCTTCAGTTAAAGATGAGAAAGTGAGGCTGAGAAAATGACCTGTCCATGGTGATTCCCTGGAATTTGAACCTTGGTCCTCCAACTCCAAATCCAGGATCCTTTTCTCTGTGTCATGACATCTAACAACATAATATCAGAAATACATTGGAAATGTTTGAACAATGAAATAATACCTCCTGTGCCCATAAATCACTCATATTATTGTATAGGTATGGCCAAGTACTGTTTTATATTCCACGCATTCCAATCTCTTCTGCTACACACACACTATCTTTGGCTAATTGCCACAACTTAATTATGCACCTAGTTATGGAGAATGCATCATATTAATAACCAAAGCAGCAGGGGCAGCTGGGTGGCTCAGTGGATTGAGAGTCAGGCCTGGAGATGGGAGGTCTTAGGTTCAAATCTGGCCTCAGATACTTCCTAGCTGTGTGACCCTGGGCAGATGACAACCTCCATTGCCTACCCTTACTGTTCTTCTGCTTTAGAACCATTAAACACTATGGGTTCTAAGACAGAAGATAAGGGTTTAAAAAAATAAAAAAGAACCAAAGCATTATACTAGACATTAGGTAGATGCCTGAATGTACTGTGATAATTTATTGCATGAAGCTATATATATTCCTTGGATAAATTCAGGTCCCAAAACATTTTACCTTGGGATTATCTCGAGAAGGAATAAAGGATGTTTGTGACTTTAATGATCTACATAAATTGTTTTACATCCCCACTATACTTAGTATGTAGAGACCCAGCCTTTGTATCTATGGATGAGGATGAGGCTCTTTAGAGTTAAGGTTATTGGTAAAAAAAATCAGACTCAGCACTGACAGTCAATAAAACTATTTTCATGTGATCCATTGGTATCATTACTTCAACTCTCGGCTTTGTTAGTGAATTTATAGTCATATTTCCCGAGAGCGAATAATACTGAATAATAACATGTCCTGCTAAACAATGGTTTCTACTGAGAACCAAACTGCTTTTTAAGTTGCTCATTCATATTTAGTGATCAGATTTACTGACTTATAGCCATGTGGTGAAAGTTAGAAAATTCCAAAACTAAGCAGAGGACAATTTATATCTAAAACTTAGGTATGATTCAAACAATTTGTTGCAGCAAAATCCACATTTTGGTCACCCTGTTTCTCTAGAATTATCTAACCCCATGATTTTAAAGAATGGGGAGGAGGGAGGAGGAGAGAAGAGTCTAAAATGGATTTCTAGCTATCAAAGGACACTAGTGATCAAGAAAAAAAAATGCAGCGAATTTACACTATGCCATTTCAAATATCATCAGCCTCACTGTTTGGGATTTAGAATTGGCCTGCAGTACAAAGTATGAATGTGCCAGGGTTAGAAATGTGACCGACCAGAGCTTTTGCTAAGGTTAGCCAAGGTTCAGAGGGTCATGACTGGGCCATTTTATCAGTCATGTCATGCATGCACCCGACTGCCCGGGACAAATACAAACTTTATCTGTCAATTCTGTAAATTGACCATCTTCCCTTATTGTGAATGAAGAAAAACTGAAATCTACCCCTAAGATTAGACTTGCCCAGAGATATTTCCATAGGCTATTTCTGAGTAAAGGTAACAGACCAAAGACTTTTAGTCTCATTCATTGCCAGTGAGATGGGCTACTTTTAACCTGAAAAATGGATATCTAATATGCCAGAATCTCAACTTCAAAAAATGTATTTCTGGTAGATCTACTTTACTGGACAATATTATCTTCTTGTGAAGTCAATATGTAATACTGGCTCAAGTTACTTAGATTATGAGATCTAGCAATTAATTTCCAAAGGGTTTTCAGTTTGGTCTGAAATTATACTTATTTAGAAGGAATAAAAATCCCATTTGGGGGAGCCATTACTGCAAAAGTAATTACCGACAGCAGAATTGCCTCTAGGCCAAAATACAATTTATTATTTTTTTTTACTGTTTAGCTCATATTCTTTCTCTCTCTCTCTCTCTCTCTCTCTCTCTCTCTCTCTCACACACACACACACACACAATATCACATTTTTTCACAGAAAACATGTATCAATAACAAATATAAACATACAAAATTAGAAATATGGTTTATCAATACAATGAACACAAAACAATAAACTCTTATTCATTTGACAAGCTATCCAATAAGATTTAAAAATAATTTTTAAAACCTACTACTTTCAGAAAGTTGCCTTAGTCAGGAATCATACAAACTCATTATTTTAGTACTTTTAAAATACAGACATGGTATTTGAGATGAAAAGAAACATTTTAAAGACAATATAAATAACTATATGACATATATTTACAAATTAAATATAATATTAAAGTCAACAGGGGACACTATAAAACTTTTTGTATATTTCAAATAGTTCCTAAGTTTTCCAGAGTTTGTACTAACTACATTTCACCCTTGAAATGCATAAATTTTGTAGGGAGATTGTCCACTGGGTACACGGTGGGACTAGTTTTCATAGTAGGAGGTCCATTTAGAAGTTGCCAATCACAATGCCTGGCCAACTCCACTGTAAATATTTTGAGAAGAATTTTTGCAAACTCTTTGCCTACACAGCTCCTGAGACCTCCTCCAAATGGAATGAAACTGAATCTGGAAGAATCCTCTGGATAAGGCAACAGAAACCGGTCAGGGTTAAATTCTTCCTTGTTGGTAAAAATATCTGCAACATCATGAGTATCACAGATACTGTAGATAACATTCCATCCTTTGGGAATCTGGTATCCCTGTGAAAGAAGATGACAATCTAACTGTAACCTTCAGTTCAGAGTCATGGTGACAATAAAGTGACAGCCCATTTCACTCTCAGGGCAAGTTATGAAAATGAGCCTCTTTCAAGCAAGTTGTGGGTTCACATCTTAACAACAGATCTATTGTAATTCTAAAAGAATTTAGGATTCTTGCAGGACTACCAGGGCATGTGGGGAGGAAGAGAAAAAAAAATAACAAACCACAACTTACATTTAACTCAAAAGTCTTGAGAGCAATACGAAAGCCCCCTGGAACAGGAGGATTCAGCCTGAGAGTTTCCTTAATAACACATCCTATGTACTTAAGTTGTTCCAAAATGTCTATGTCCAATTTTTCATCATGGCTGCTTTTGCAAAGTAAACCCTATCAAAAAAAAAAAGCAATACAGGGGTGAAAATTAATCCATTTAAATCTGGATGCAATAGACATCAACAGAACTTTAGTGGAGTGGAATCCCATAGATTTCTCATAGTGCACTTATAGATATATTTGTACGTATATTTATATAATGTGCACTATACATATATAAACAAATACAAAACATGTACACGTGGACATAAAAATCCATGTGTATGTATATGTGTGATAGCTTGTGTGCAAGGAAAAGTCAGCAGTCAGCTGATGTGCTAAGAAGGTGAGGCTGGAGCAGAAACATAGAATACCAAATTACCATTCAAATTCAAGGAATGAATGCTAGGATTGCTAAAAATGCATTGTTATATTTCCCCTCCTCCCCCAAGATGTTTGATAAAAGTTTAAGAAGACATTTCTACAAATCAAAGAAATCAAAGAAAGTTATTATTTTTTTAAGTAAAACATTAGGTTCTCCAAAATTGAGACAGGAGAAACCCTCACAGAAACAAGTTTAAAATCTATTTACAGAGTGTAGAATAGGAAGGCTCTCTCTCCAGTTTTATGCAAAGCTGGTCAGCTCTCTTTGCCATGCTAAATCTCTTCTATTTTGTGCACAACTTCAGGGGAGTGAAGAAAAGAGGATGAAGTTGGCCATGGATGGAAACACACACCTTACCTTACTCTTTAGTTCTTCTCTCACTTTCTGAAGCACATGGTGATGGAGTCCCAGATAAGTGATCAGAGATGTGGCAGCACTCGCTGTAGTCTCATGCCCTCCGAAGAGAAGTTCCGTTGAAGATTGCTTCAACTCCTATGGCAGGATTCGGGAGAACAAGCATATTGCTTCTCAGGCAAGTATTCATAAACAAACTAAGTTGGATGGAAGATGTGGGAAGGGGAGGGAAATTGGACTGAGTGGAGAGGAGGGAAGAAGACATAGATTGTACTGGTTTCCCAAGTATTGACTTTTAACAGTGAATGAATCCCAAAGACCGATAGATGCCTATTGTTTTCAGCCAAAGCAGGGTCTGTGATCCAGATATCTTTAATAGTAGAAACCTCTATAGGTTGATGTCTCTCATATCACTTTCCCCCGGACTATAAAGGTCAATTTTCCCTTTTGGAAAAAATTGTTGGGAAAACTTTTCCTGAGATTACGTTTAACTGTCTTTGCTTGAGGGCTGCTCCTTTTGGTGAAATCTGCTGATTAATTCGATGGCTGCTCCCTGGGGATTTAGGGGTCCATAAGGGCTGAAATCCGGCCAACCTCAACCAAGGCTGCCACCTCCGGATACACAGGGTCCCCTCAGCATAGTGCTTTAAGTCTGTGTAGCCGGTGCTACAAAAGTCATAAGCTGCCTCTTTGCTTGAGATAGGAAAGAAGGTCCCAGTCTCCGGACTTGAGGGCCTCTGGCTGGCGGAGGAGGGGAAGGACCTCTGGTTCCATCCCTTCTCCATCTTTTCTCTAGGTGGCCTGACCAATACCCACCTGCATATCTAGCCTCTCGCCATTCTCCTGCGTGTGCTCGATGAGCAGCTGTAACACGTCTTTGACACGCCAGCCCCCGGCCTCGGGTTCCCGTTGTCCTCCCAGCTTGGCACGAATGTTCTTTTCGATGCGCGCGTGGATGAGGTTCCTCGCCTTCATGCCCTGTTCAGAAAGAGGCAGCGGGACTCAGCGGGACTCGCCACTGGGACTGAAACAACCCCTCGCTCTGCGGGCCCCTGCCCAGCTCCACGGCGCCCACGCGTGGCCCTTACTCGGTAAAATCCGCTGAAAGGCACATCGATGGGCAAGGAGAACAAGTTACGGGTCATCTCCTCAAAAGCTTCCACTAGTTGCCTCTCGCTGTCCCCCTCTGTCGCGCTGCCTGACTCGCAGCCCAGCAAGATGCGCATGGCAATTCGGAACATGAGGCGCTTGACCTCGGGGTAGACCAAGAGGCCGCTGTCGCCGCACTGGAGCCACCTTTCCAAAGCATTTTTTATTTCTTCAGCTATTACCGGCACATAGCACTGCAACGCTTCCCGGTTGAAAGCCTGCATGATCAACTGTGGGGCGAAAGGCAGTTCAGTCAGCTCAGGAGCCCGCCCTTCCCATCTTCCCAAGGCCAGCTTCCCCGCCCAGCCTAGCCCAGCAACCCCAGATCCCCTGTTCCTGGTACGCAAACCACCCGGGCGGAGGATTGGCTACTCCCGGGGGCCTCGCTGAGATTGTACCTTTTTGCGCTTCTTGTGCAAAGAATCGTGGAGGTTGGAGAGGCAGCCGGAGCCCAGGATGGTCCGGACGGAGGCGGGCCAGTGCACAGACACCAGACGGTGCTCCCCCAGGAGTATCTGCCGCACGTTGTCCGCGCCCATGACCCGCACGGTGGGCCGCCCGAAAAGATGAGTCTTATAGATAAAGCCGTACTTTCTGCGTTTCATCTGCAAGAACTTCCTCCGCTGCGAGGAAAAGGAGTAGAGAAGCGATGTAAACCCCGGGACGACCCCACGCGTAAAGGCAGCATCCCGGGCTAGCTCTGCGGCCTCGGAGAACTCTGCGCAGCAGGAGTCAACCTGGCATCCTCATCGCTGAGCAGGGAGTCCCGGCGGGGACGGGGAAGGAGAGAAGGGCGGCGGCTATCCGAGCGCCTGCTCGCCTGACTGCTCGCGGAGCCTAGGGAAGAGGAAGCAGCCCGGTTTGAACCTTACCTGCAATACCATCTGCAGCGTTTCTCCGAAGAAGGGCAACCCCATAGTCCCCGGGGGCAACGGGAGACCGCAGCTGTGGTCCCGAGTGCTCAAACAGTACAGGTCCCAGAGCTTGACGGCGGCCAAAAAGAGCAGCAGCGGTAGCACGAAGGTGCATAAAGCGCTGGCCAGCAGGGCGGAGAAACCCATTGGTGCGGCGCCTCTACCTGCGACCGCGGAGGAGCGCGGTCTGAGCCCCGTCGCGGGCTTTATAGGCTTCTCCAGGTTGCGGCCCCCTTTACCTTGGTCAGATAAATTAGTTCACAGAAAGTTCATCTTTAATTGCGGATTGGGGCCCTGGCTCCTCCCCCCACAAGGCGCTGCCCAAAATCTTTAACTGTTTGCTCTGCACAGAGGCGGTGGCTTCCCTGCCTGCGCCTCTTTGGCTGCCCAGAAGAGTCAAGGAGCCGCCCATCTCCCTGGGACAAGGTGTTAAGATCTTCCAAGACAATGGAGCATAGAGCCAGGGAGAGGCCGCGGCAGCGGACTCCCGGGACTGAGTGTGTGGAAATGCTGGACAGTAAAAGGAGAAATAAGGACTCCAGGCTCCTGGTCGGCCCGAGTCTTGGGCTCTCTCTAACCGGGGAGAAGATAAAGCCTAAAGAAGCCCTTTTTTCCCCTGGTCACCAATATCGTGGTTTGGAACCCAGGCTTACAAGCCAGCCATTTCCCCGCTGTCTGCTCAGCAAAGGGATGTGACTGATGTAAATATTTACTCTTACTCTTCAGGGGAAATTGTATGCCATCATTATTGTTTCATTGTTTTAGTGTTATTTTTTTTTTTTATGGTTTTGCCAGGTTTGTAAGGAGGGTTTGCTGACGCCTGGACCATGGCAAATGAGGGAAGTAATGGGAGAAGAGGGCTGGAAGAGGTGAGAGCTTTCAAAATTCCCTTCAGGGTCTGGCAAAAGTTAATGGCTGCAGGAGAGATGGATAGAAGAAATCCTTTGAGGATGTGTGTTGGTTTTCGCTGGGAACGCTGTTTCTGGACTTTTTGGAACCTTTCTTTATAGGTGGGAATTTGAAAATATCACCTTTGGAAAGGTCCAAAGAGAGAGGCGCCTCTTGCTGAGATTCTTGGTTAAACAAAACTAACGGGCAAATAGCTGCAGACTTGAACTAGGTTTGGGGCCCAGATATATTGTAAAGTGGGTGGACAGGCCTTCTGTGTTTGAAGAAGACTGTATATCTCTCTTTCTCCAACTGCAACAAACATTGGAACCCGGGTAGGGCTCGGAGCCAAAAGGAGCCAAAAGGAGCCAAAATGAACTCAGTTGCTGGGTTAGTGAGGAACCGCAAGGGTTAACCACAAGATTAGCCAGTCAGCGCCCTGTTTACCAGGCTCAGTGCGGCTGGACAAAAGTGGGGGGGGGGGAAGAGAACCTGGATTTATACCTGAGCCTGGAACTGAGCAGCAGTTGAAGAGATGTTTGGGCGCTGGTGCTTAGGAGCTCCTCCAACCTGACCTTCAATCTATCCAAAAGAGGTGGGGGGAAAGGGAAGGGCGATCAGGAAGCTTGAAGTCTGCCCTTGGAAGCATTTGCCCTTCCCCTCGAGTTCCCATGGGCAGTCCCATCCACAGGGACTTTTTTCCTGCCTGGGTTCTGCCTTCAGCAGTCCCTGATCAAGAACTGTCCAATTTTTGCCTCCTCTGGGTGTATTGTTGAGGGGAGGGGCCTCAGAGCTTGCAACAAGACTAGTTCCCAGGGAAACCTAAAGGCGCGGGTGCTGAGAAGCTAGATGCCCACTTTTGCAACCACACAAGCAGCTTCCCCACTTCCATAAGCAGGAGCAGGAGGGTCCTTCTCCATCGCATTCTGGCCAGGTTGTGTTGGACCCTTGCGGGCAAAAAGGAAAAGCTCTGTTTGTTTTGGACAACAAACTTATCTAACGGTGCCAAAAAAGAAAAGCAAAAAACAAATATTTGTTAATTCCAGCGTTAAACCCTCCGAGGTTCTTATTTCCTTCTCCCTCTGAGGCCACCCGTGGACTAGGCACTACCACACTGGAGAACGCTTCTCAGCTCTTGATGATAAGCGTTTGGCCTAGATAAATTTGTCGTCTGGATGCTAAACTAACGCTCGCCAGCTGCTCAGGAGAGGTCTGTGGCGGTCTGCGCTCTGACCCTACAGAGTCCATCGCCTGGACGGCCTCCTCGGGCTGATTCACCCGCGGTCGCCAGGCTGCTTCTGCCTTCCCTCGATTCTATTCAGCACATCAAGGTTTCCGGCAGTTATGCCTTAGTGGTGTGGAAAGGACATTCGTCCTGCAGAATCTTGACTGAAGAGACTTGATTAGGTTGGGTAACGGACCCTGGAAAGGTTTTGCCTTTTCATTCGATTAACGTGGCGGCAACAGTAATCAACGCGGCAAGATGAGCTAGGCAAGGAGAGAGAAACTGGGCTGGTTGTGTTTCTAAACATTTCTTGAAGTCTGCGAGCTCGAGCTCCTGGGAACTGAGGGTTGTATAAATTCAGACCCTGATCCACCACTTTCTAGTCTCCACCTCTCCCACACAGAGGCAAGCTCTGCGAGGGAAGCTAAGGACTCTGGCCGCCTAGTCTGCCCCGCTGCTAATGGGGTTGACCATCTTCTGGTGTCTCCTGACCAGGGAATTGAGCTGGTGAGCAGGGGCGTGACCTCGGGGCCCTCTCCCATTCCTCTGTGCTGACCCGCCGGTGACCTATCCAGCCCCGGACCGTGACATCTGAATGAACTCTGTGGAGCTGCAACTTCGCCAAGTTCACCGGCCGACAGATAACGAGATACGCTGGCTTAAACACTGATAATTGCCACGGGAAACCTTTATCTCGGTAGCCATCGAGTCCTCCGCGCGACAGGAAAGAATTACATTGCAAAAGAGTGAAAGGGGCCATTTAAAACATCTTGGGAAGTGGTCAATAAATTACCAGTCGGATAGAAAGTTAGATCAAAGTACTGCTCCACCTATTGCCCTTCGCCGAGAAGATCGGAAAACAAAAACACCTTCTAGTGGATCGGAAAACAAAAGCGCCTCGGCTACAAGGCTGGGTCACTTATTCCACAAAACTCGGCTAGAAGGCGGAGGGGAAAGCTGTTTGTTGAGTGCTTGTGGTGGTGGCGGCTAGGGGGAGGGGGCGACGGACAGGCGTTATCCGAACGGTTTTCTGCAGGATAGAGGTTATTCCTATGAGTCTGAGGATAAGCAGGAGCAGCCAAGCACCCCACCCACTACAACTCCTTCGCCCCTACGCCCCAGCACAAATCACAGAGTGAAGGGGAAACCTGCCCGAGCGGGCACCAAGTCGCTGCGGGGATCAGGCTGGCTAGAAAGTCTTTTCCGCCTCGGGGAGAGGGAGGAGGAGGAGAGAAGGGATTACAAAAGCTCCAGGGGCGTTTGGATAGGTCAGTTCGGTCCTTGCCCTAATTAAAGTTAGTCATTGACACTCATACCCACCGCCTACTGCTTTCCCCTCCTTTGGCCACAGAGATTTACCTTAAACACAAGGTCAGGAGGGCAGGGGCTTCCTTCTGGTTCACTAAAGGGTCAACCTGCCAACAGCGCTCAGTTCAGACTTTTAGCCCGACCTTTTCCTGGGTTGATCTGTCACATCTAAGAACCATTTCAGGCCACTGGGTGGGTGACAGGTTGTATGTAGGGTGCTGTGAAAGAAGACTGGCCAGGGTGTGAGCATTCCTGGGCGACTTTAGGATAACTGCCAGGTCCAAAGTCTAAAAGCAAGGGGGGAACTTTGAGCAGCTAGGCATACCTGTATATATGTGTGTATTCGTAGATAGACACACTAGATGCTTTATTTATTTTAATTGCCACGTAAGTCCTTCTCTAATGCTGCACAGAGTCCTCTAGGTTCTGAGGTATATCTCAAGGTCTGTTGGGCTATATACCAAGCTGAAAAAGGACTGGACCTCAGGTTTGGTGGTAGTCATTTATTAGTCAAGATCTGTCTAATTAAACTGAACTAAGACAAACAACACCATACGGGGAGCAAAGTGATGACTTTTTCATTCACAGTAACTCCCAAGATTATTTACTAAGATATGGAAGAGTTTTCAGCTACTGGAGAGTAGAATGAACATGAACACAGTTTTTTGAGGATGGAACTGATTGTTTAGGGGGAGAGGTCTGGACCTGTAGCTTCATCAATAGCTCACATTTATAGGATCATAGATCTAAAACTTGAAAAGACCATCTAGTCCACCACCTTCATTTTTACAGAGATGATGAGAATAACAATATTTATAGTTACTTAAAATTTTTGAAGTGCTTTACTTACATATTTCATTTTATCCCCAGGATGTAGGAGCTTTTATTCCCATTTTACAGCATAAGAAAGGGAGGCAAAGAGCAGTTAAGTGACTAGTTCAGGGTCATACAGTGAGTAAGTTTTTAAGGCTGAATTTGAACTAAGGCCTTCCTGATTCCAGGTCCAACACTGCACTACCTAGTTGCCTTCATAAATCAAAGTCATAAAGGCAGTAAGTAGCACATTATGTCATTTGAAGAAACCTTTGGAGTCAGGTGCTATTATTATCATAATTTCACAGGGAAGGAAATTGAGTTCAGAGGTCATTGGTCTACCCAGGGTCTGATCCATCTAATGTGTCAGAAGTTAGATTCAAACCCACATCTTCCTGACTTGAAGTCAAGCACTCTGCCCACTTTTTCCTGTGGCAAAGTCCCCTACAGATGAAGTTCAGGTGTAGCAGATGCAACCCTGGGGCACTGAGAGGCTGTGACTTTCCCTAAATCCTACTGCTTGAAACTCTGGCCTTCCAGATTCCAAGGACAGTCCACGATCATTTATGCCCTGCCTGATGACCCTTAACTAGAAGTGTACTGCTTTAACATTGTGTTTAATTACTAATAAAGTATTAAGATTCTATTTCTTTGCTAATAAAGGACAGAAGGGTGCTGCTAAATGCTACAATCAAGGAAATCTCAGCTATATCCGAATTACTAGGTTCTTCCAGGTCTGAGCTCCTTGACCTGGCTTTGGGAATGAAAATTTCATCCCCAGGATAATTTCATAGAATTTCAGATGGAAGACCTCAGAAATCATCTTGTCCAGCATTGGTGAAGTATTGGCACACCTGCCAAGCTGGCACTGGGGTAGCTTCTTGGTTCCCCCTCTTCCCAGCACTTGAAGACATTTTTTGCATGCCCTGCCCTTCTCTCCAGCCACCCAAAGCAGGGTCTTCCTCCCTCCACTCTCTGGGGTAATTCAGGGGCCTCACAGGTAGCTTGAAGTTGCAGTTTGGACACAGGAACTTGAAAACCTTTGTCAACACTGATCCAACCCCCTCTTTTTATAGGGGAAGAAACTAAAGCCCTGAGAAGTGAGGAGACTTGCCTGAGATCACACAACTTGTTAACAGCCATAATTTATGCTAAATTATGGAATATTAATCCAAGCTGTAATTTAACATATCCTTTCCCTGTACATGATTCATATGAATGTTACCTGAAATTATCTTGGGGCCAAGTCACATCATAGGGCATAGTAGATCACATTGGACATTACTCTCTCTAGGTTAGTAATTATCTGGATATTAGATTAATAATAATAAAACCATTTCTGGAAGACTTGCCTAAATCCCAAAGTACAGTATTAGTATTACTTTTTTTTCTTTGCTACTTCCTAGTGAAAAGTTTTTCTGAGGAAAGGTGACATGGTTCCCTGATAGAGCTAAAATAAGTCAGGAGAATGATTAGAACTATGTATCTGTCTCTCACACACATGCACACACATACATACACATTCAATAAACTCCAGTGGCTTCCTGTCACTTCCAGAATCAAAAAGAAAATCCTCTATTTAGCATTCAAAGCTCTTCATAACCTACTCCCCTACTTTTTCCTCCTTCTTACACCTTAATTAGCCCCACATACTCTATTATCCAATGATGACTGTCTCTGCTGTTCTTCCCACAAGGTAGTCCATCTCCCAGTTCTATACATTGTCCTTGGCAATCCCCCTTGCCTAGAAATCCATCCGTCCTCATATCCTCTTCTGGCTTCACTTGCTTTCTTCAAGTCTTAACTAAAATCCCACTTTCTATAAGAAGCCTTTCCTGCATGCATGTGCGCACGAAAGCACATACACTCACCATCACCTTCATGCTTGTGCCTCTCTTCTCTCCAATTTATCCCATATATGTGTATATGTACATAGTTGTTTGCATATTGTCCATTCTCCAACCTCCCCCCATTAGACTGAACTCATTGAGAATAGGGACTACTTTTTGTCTTCTTTCGTATCCCCAATGCTTACCCCAGTGCCTGGCAAATAGTAGGCACCAGATGAATACATGCTGACTTGACTCAAACTCTTTATTATAGAGGTACCTTAGGGCTCATCTTATCTAATTCCTGCCCCTTTCAGAGATAAGGCTCAGATGAAATGACTTCCTAAGGTCAAATAGCTGACTGATCAGCAAATATATCCTAGCTTTATTCATTGCCTTGGGTTTGGGAATAGTTTCCAATCCTAGAAATGAGCCTGGCAGACCTCTCCAAAGACCTGGTTCTACACTTTCTCTCTGATTAAGCCCCTGATGGTATGGCAGAGTATCCTATAAGTAGCTAAGCAGATTCTCATCCTGACCAGGGCACTCTTTTCCTGTTCTGGTTTCTGTCCCCCAAAGCTCAGGAGAACATCCTCCAATAGTGTCACCTGTGTTTTGATCTCTTAGCCAAAGCCTCTGTAACCCAAAGTTTATTCTCTGAACTTTCTGCTTTTAGCACAAATATCTAAAATCCATCCTAATTATGGATTTTGCAGGGTTATGAATTGCAGAATGGGAGGGGAAGAAGTTGTGTTGATTTTTAAATTCTGTCATTTCTAAGAGAGGTGCCTGGGTCACTGAGAAGTTAAGTGATTTGCCCAGCATCTCACAGCCAGGATGTGTCAAGAGACGAGACTTGGAAGAACCCAGGCCTTCCTTACATACTACTGACATGTGATTTCTCAATTAGTGGTGGATTAACATTCCACAAATTCTAAAAACATTAAATCTTCAAGGCTACTTATCTATATAATATGCTCCATAATTGTTTTGATGAAGAGAAAAAATTACCTGAATAAGTGGGGGCACTGTTGGTCCACCAGAGCTCAAATTGGAGGGTTTCCTCTCTAAACTAGTCAGTAGCTGGCCTTGTGTTCAGTAGAATAAATAGGCCTGGGATGGGACTTCCAGCACAGTTCTACCAAGGGACCTCTGGCTCCAGCTACTAGTTTCTCCCCATCTCTATCCACCTAGAAGATTGTTCTCTCTCTCTCTCTCTCTCTCTCTCTCTCTCTCTCTCTCTCTCTCTCTCAGCCTCAGTCTCTGTCTGTCTCTCTGTCTCTCTGTTAGGGGAAATGTTGCTATAAAGTATCTAGCCAGGTGGGACAGCACTAAGTGACTACAATCTTCCACAGTGGGCAGGAATGTTGCCAAGCCAGGACCCCTCACCCACGTTGCTCTTCCCATGTTTACCCTGAGTGTTTCAGCCCCAGCCCACTGGGCCCCTCTTGACGCTACAGAGGGGGGGCTTGCCCTTTTTCCCCTGTGGTAGTCCATGCTGAACTTGGATATCAGCTTCTTCTCCTCGGCCTCTGGGAGCTGCTTGCTCTTTGGATTTCAGGGAGAGGAGACCATCCCTGATGAAAGCTCTCCCTGGTAGATGCTGGGTTCAGGGAAGTCTCCTTGCACTTAGATCTGGGACCAAGCTCAGCAGGAAGTTGGCTGTTGTTTTCTTGCGGGGGGCCGGAGGGGGGGGGAGTGGGGGGGGCAGGGGACAATGGGAAGAGCATAGAATTAGAAGACAGAGAGGGACGACTCCCTGGAGGAGATGGGCTGGGCTCTCTTCGGGCTTTATCTCAGGTGAGTCGCTTCCTGGGGCCGAGTCCTGCCCCTGCTGGCAGGTCAGAAGCTCACCAGCTCCTGGCCGCAGGAGGGCGGGAGTGGGTAGAAAAAGACCTGGAGCCCGTCAACTGGGTGCACTATCGGCACGGTCTGCATGTCCGGGAAGCTGGCCGTGGCCAACTCCCAGCGTACAGAACGCACCAGCTCCACAGCAAACAGCTTGAGGATGGCCTGGGCCAGCTCCTGGCCAATACAGCTCCTCACGCCGCCTCCGAACGGAATGTAGTGGAAACGTCCAGCTGCCCGATGATGCTCTTCCCAAGCGGAGCTGAAGCGCTCGGGGTCGAACCCCTCGGGCGGGCTCCGGTAGATGGCCGCAGTCTCGTGAGTGTCCCGGATACTGTACATCACACTCCAGCCTTTGGGGATCTGGTAGCCCTGTAAAGAGGCAACAGGGAGGAGGGGGGTCAGCGCCCAGCAAAGGAGGGGCTCCGGAGCAGAATCCTGCTGCTTCCTGGGGTGGTGGAATGGGAAAGGAAGGACTCCCTGGACCTCACTTAGGAGCAGAGGGAGGGTATCTCTGGCCTTGATCTACCAGTCTGGAATTCAATTTTCTGGGGAAGAAAAAGGGAGAGAGAGCCTCCATCTCAGTCCAGAAGGACATTTCTCGTCAGAGACTGCAAAGTCCTGGGACTTCACAATTTGCCTGGTCCTAATCTGAGCATTAAAAGGAACCCCATTTGTGAATATTAAACAATGCTAACCCCTCTCCCATTCTTAATGTAATCTATTTTAATGCCATTTAGTGCTTCCTGGTCTCCTCCGCACGTAGAAAAAAGTCAAAATAGAGTGGTGCATATTAACATTTCATATTAATGGAGCACCAGAAAATTTCATTACCGTGCAATGAACAGTTCCCAGGCATTCCCAAACAACGCACTGTGGCCACACCCCGAGACCTTAAGGGCCACCGGGACCTATTTCTAGGTAGTTTTAGGCAGCAGTGACTTTTAAGTCTTATGCCCAATCTGAGGAACTCAACCAATCAACAGCTTCGTTCGTACTTAACGTGATTTGGAACAGCCTGCCCGCTGGGCTGCAACATGTTCACGCACGCTCTAGTTTTGCATTCGGAGTGGATGAAGGTGGTGCCAGGAGGCTTATAATCAATCGCGGGCTCCAGGGTTGAGCCAGCCCTGGTAGGAAGAAAGCAGGCTCATCTCTGGCAGAGGCAGGACGGGACAAAGCGTGTGTATTGGAGCTCGGAATTTGCATGGTCCACGAGAGAGTACACCGGGGCCTGGATTGTCAGGCGTGCCCCACTTACGTCCAGCTCGAAGGTCTGCAGCGCGGTGCGGTAGCCCCCGGACACTGGCGGTAGGAGGCGCAAGACCTCCTTGATTACGCAGTCCAGGTAGTGCAGGCGGCTCAGCGTCTCCAGGGTGAGGTCAGTTTCGCACTCACATTCGGGCCCCCTCGATGCCTCCAGCCCTGGACAGGAGCGCTCGCTGTCCGCTCCTCGCGGCTTGGGGTTCAGGCAGCCGTTCCCAGGGCTTGTTTTCTCCTTCGACCCAGCGGCTGCGGGTACGGGAGGCGGCTGAAGAGCAGAGCTGGTCTTTCCACCCACTTCTAGCCTGCCTCCAGGTGTCCTCCGTTTCTCTTCCTCTCTGGAGAGCGAGGGTTGCTGAGAGCCCGGGCTTCCAGGGGGCTCCTCTGAATGCAGGGCCTTTTCTAGCCTGGGGAAGTCTGGGAGGCCCAGAGGAGGCCAGCAGAAACATTGTCTGGTCAGTTCGTGGGAAGCCAGCTCCTGCCTGATTTTCTCTATGGAGGAAGGATATTTCAGGAGGAGGAGGAGGAGGGACGTGGTCGCGCTTGCAGTTGTGAAGAAGGCAGCGAAGATCAATTCAATGGCCGACTCCTGCAAGGCAACCACAGGAGATCTTTAGTTTCCAGTGAACAAGTTTACTAGTCCAATGGGACCCACGAGTTCCAAAAAGTTGTCTTGTGGTTTCCTCGACTGGAGAGTTTTCAGCTCAACCAGAAGCCCTTGGGAGTCTATTTTTTTTTTTAAACTCCCGCTCGTAAAACAACGCGTTTTGAGATTCACAAAAGATTTTTCCTCACAGCAGCCCGGTGACATAGATCCTACGGAAGACCGAAAAGTGGATCTCTCTTCACAACTAAAATCCAATTGATAAAGGAAAAAACAATTCCTGGGATTTTAGAAATTAGGAGAAAACATCTGACTCCCCCCACACTAGGAAGGACTCCCCTCCTCATTTCCGCCTCTCAGAATACTCGGCTTCCTTTAAGACTTAGCAGTGACACCTTCTACCGAAAGCCTTTGATGATACCCACAGTTGTTTGTTCTCCGGCTGCTCAGATTACCTGTTTATTTATCTGGTCCAGCTCCTATTTCCCCCATTTCACGCCCCACCCCCACCCCAGCTCCTTTAAGGCCAGAACTTTTCTTCTTTGCATCCCAATGGAATTGAGATCAAATAAATGAACACCATGAATGCTTACACCCTAAAGCTAATTTCACTTTAAGAATATGTGCTCTTCTGAGGTGTAGCCCATCACTAGAGCCCATGGAATACTGCCACCTTGCGCTGAGCAGTTTTTGCCGACCCCACACAGAATTCTTACTTTTTCCTCCCCCCCATCCCCCAATAATCAGATTCCGCCCCGCTTTCCCACTGGGCCCCAGGGAAGGGAGCTAGCAAGTCTGGAGAACTCGGTCCGAATCTCAGGTTCTCTACCTACCTACTTACTTTTCCTGTGTGTGATACTGGCCACTGGGCTTCAAAGGTTGGGCTGCTGATCTCTAAGAAACCATTCAGATCGAAATCTAGGTCTATTTCAGGGACACAAAAGAATGAGTACTAAGCCAGGTCCACATAGGCAAGTGGCTCTTGCCAACTGATGGGAAAGGTTCGTTTTCACAAAGAAGAAAACAAAGCTTTCAAAAAAGGAAAGTCAAGTCCTGGTCCAAAGTGTCCTTGCCTATCTGCTTCGGATTTACAGCTAGAAGGGACTAGTCCAATATCCCCATTTTATAGGTGAGGAAACTTATATTTGTATCCAGCTTTCCCTCTTAGGAAAGTTGGCATCTATTTTCTCTTTTGTAGCCCAGCTTAAAGGTAGGGAAAGCTAACACTATTATCTCTGTTTTACAAATGAGGAATCTACAGACTAAAGGGAAGAGACTTGCCCTAGGTCACACAAATCTAGCAGTGAGGGAAGACACTCTGACTCAGGTCTCCTTAGCTTTTCCTCCCAACTCCACCTTTGTCCCCCATGCCTGTGATTCTCTCCCTTCTCCTCTTTACCTCCTGGCTTTCCCTGGCCTCCTTCAAAATGCTTTTATTGCCTCCTCATTTGCTGCTAGTGCCTCCCTTCTAACGATTATATCCAAAAAGATCTTATTTGTACATAATTGTTTTTATTTTCTCCCCACCCCCAGCTCCTTGAAAGCAGGACTGCCTTTTGCCTTTCTTTCTATTCCCAGGGCTTAGCACAACTCATAGTAAATGCTAAATAAATGTTTATTGGCTAATTGATATCTGGTCTTCTGACAATATTAATGCTCTGTGTACCACATGGGCCACTTCTGCCGGTACTCATTACCTATATTAGCAACCAGCCTTTGGGATCAGCTACCCATTACTTCTTGGTTAAGGAAAAACAACTCTTGAGGGAGGCTGAGGCTTTGACAGCGTCTGAACAAACTATGCAATGGGAAAGCTAAGGATCAGATACAGCAAGCTTTGGGGGAGCCTTCCCCTCTTAAGAGCTGCTAGATGACAAAGTGGATAAAGCCCTGGGCCTTGAGTTGGGAAGACTCAACTCCCTGAGCTCAAATTTGGCCTCAGACACTACCTGGATGACCCTGGGCAAGTCACTGAATCCAGTTTGCCTCCATTCTTCATCTGTAAAAATGAGCTGGAGAAGGAAATAGTGAACTGCTCTAGTATCTATGCCAAGAAAACCCCAAATGGGGTCACAAAGAGTAGGCCACAATTGAAAGGACTAAACAACAAAACCTTCCCCAGGAGGTGCTCAGGGAAGGGAATAATGGAACAATGAGCTTCCCATTAGCTTTGTGGCCTATTTGCCTGGAAGCTTAAGAAGACAACAGGAAATGTCACTGGACAGAGTGACATAAATGCCCAACGAGAAATCCCAACAGAGATTCACCCTACCAGAACCAATCAAAATTCCCTTAGCAGAAGTGGCTCACTAGGCAAGGCCCTCCCAAGGCAATCCAGAGAGCTTCTGTATAAGAAAATGTAATTCTAGACTCATTCTAGGTCACTAGAATACTTCCAGGGATACTTGGACATTTCTAGGCTGAGGCTCTGTGGTTCCTCTCCCAGAGTTCATATTAGTAAACAGTGAAAAATCCAGTTTGTTGAATTGTGTAGATTCATATGGCTTATACCAGCTATCTAAGAATGTTAACAGCCAGAAGAGATCTTGATCTCAGATGTCATCTAGTCTCTTGTCCTGATTTCGTTTGGAGAGTGCCAAAAGAGGCCTCAGCAGCAAGTATAAGGGGAAATCAGGACTAGAAGGCTCTCCAGAATAGAGACGGTGATCACAGGTAATCTAACGCAAGTCCCTCATTTTGTGGTTTAAGAAACTATAGCCCAAGGAAGTTATGAAGGAGACATGCCTAATATATGACAGAGATGGGAATTTTGCCCAGCTCCTCTGTTCCCAAATCCAACATTCTTTCCCATATTTTGAAATTCCAAGCAGAAGAGTCTGGACCCATGTTGGTAAATCTATGGCACACATGCTGGAGGGGGCTGCTTCCCTCCCCATCTTCACCACTCCTGAGGACATTTTTCAAATCACCCACCCCTCTGCCTAGTAGCTCAATGGGAGCACTTCCTCCCTCCTATGACTGGGGGTGAGGGGACAGCTCACATGTGGTATGAGGGGTACAGTTTGAGCACTTGGTCTCTAAAAGGTTCACCACCACTGGTTTAGACTGTATCGTTCAAGCTTTGAAATTTTTTGAACTCCAGAAGTGGCAGAATAGACATTAAATCTATACTTATTTAGTGGAATTACATTGAATTATTATTGTTTTTAAAGCAATGAGTTGGGGGCATCTAGGTGGCTCAGTGGATTGAGAGCCAGCCCAGAGACAGTCCTGGGTTCAAATCTGACCTCAGACACTTCCTAGCTGTATGACCCTGGACAAGTCACTTAACCTCTTCTGCCTTGGAACTGATACACAGTATTGATTCCAAAATGGAAGGTATGGTTTAAAAAAAAAAAGAAAAGCAATGAGTTGTGAGAACATTGTAGCCAGCCATATTAGAGAAGGGAGAGCCTGGAGTTTGGGAGATTTGGACTTCACAGTTATCTAGATCTGGATCTGGTCTAGGATAGTGGTAGTGGGAATGGGAAGAGTTAGAGTGCAGAATCTGACTAAAGTTTTGTTTCTTTTAGAGAGGTTTAAAAATTATGTCCCTTGTGTGTTATTGCCTTCTGGAGGTTTTTACCTCTACTGTAACATGTGTCTTACCACAAAATAAATATACCATAAGGAGTAGAATTTTCTGGTATTAAAATACATGCATTTAAACAGCAACTAGGTAGCACAGGAATAGAGTACCAGGCCTAGAATCAGGAGGACCTGGGTTCAGATCCAGACTTAAGATACTTTCTAGCTATGCGACCCTGGGCAAGTCACTTAACCCCAATTGTCTAGCCCAGTGATTCCCAAAGTGGGCGCCACTGCCCCCTGGTGGGTGCTGCAGGGATCCAGGGAGGCGGTGATGGCTACAGGTGCATTTATCTTTCCTATTAATTGCTATTAAAATTTAAAAAAAAATTAATTTCCAGGAGTGCTAAGTAATTTTTTTTCTGGAAAGAGGGCAATAGGCCAAAAAAGTTTGGGAACCACTGGTCTAGCCCTTAGCATTCTTGTTTTATTGATATTAAGATAGAAAGTAAGGGTTTTATATATAAAATATATATGTATAAAACATATGTCTGTACATTTATGCAAAGCATTCCTCCTTCTGCCTCCTTGTATTCTGTGCCCTAGCCTACCTTTCCTTAGGTTCTTTTTTGGTTAGGAGATGGTTATGGAGATGGCCATAGGATATAGGATAACAGTGAGTCAGATTGTTCTAAGATGTCTAGCTTAAGGAAATGGAATTGGTGCTGGAGGGCAGTTCAAATCTCAGTGTTTCCTCCCCAAATTCTGACGCCTGAGTCAGGGGCATTTCCTAGTCACTTCTGATGACTATCAAAGGTGGTAATGGAAGCTGTGTTTTGAAAAGATAAGAGAGGAAAAGGATAAGTCCACATCCTCTATTCATTTTGGACTTAGTACCAGCCATCACTACAACCTGCTCCAACCCGCTATATGAAGATCCCCAGATGGATCTAGAAGAAAAGGTGAAAAAAGTGTGGTGGAAAGAACAGTTTGGAAACCTATTTAGTTGTGTGTGTGTGTGTGTGTGTGTGAGAGAGAGAGAGAGAGAGAGAGAGAGAGAGAGAGAGAGAGAGAGAGAGAGAGAG